>NW_028163880.1:0-30000 GCF_964263955.1 Coregonus lavaretus | reverse complement strand
TTATCATTAACAGCAGACTAGTTCATTTCCTCAGTGAAAACAATGTACTGAGCAAATGTCAAATTGGCTTTTTACCAAATTACCATACGACAGACCACGTATTCACCCTGCACACCCTAATTGACAAACAAACAAACCAAAACAAAGGCAAAGTCTTCTCATGCTTTGTTGATTTCAAAAAAGCTTTTGACTCAATTTGGCATGAGGGTCTGCTATACAAATTGATGGAAAATTGGGTTGGGGGAAAAACATGCGACATTATAAAATCCATGTACACAAACAACAAGTGTGCGGTTAAAATTGGCAAAAAACACACACATTTCTTTCCACAGGGCTGTGGGGTGAGACAGGGATGCAGTTTAAGCCCCACCCTCTTCAACATATATATCAACGAATTGGCGAGGGCACTAGAACAGTCTGCAGCACCCGGCCTCACCCTACTAGAATCTGAAGTCAAATGTCTTCTGTTTGCTGATGATCTGGTGCTTCTGTCACCAACCAAGAAGGGCCTACAGCAGCACCTAGATCTTCTGCACAGATTCTGTCAGACCTGGGCCCTGACAGTAAATCTCAGTAAGACAAAAATAATGGTGTTCCAAAAAAGGTCCAGTTGCCAGGACCACAAATACAAATTCCATCTAGACACCGTTGCCCTAGAGCACACAAAAAAACTATACATACCTCGGCCTAAACATCAGCGCCACAGGTAACTTCCACAAAGCTGTGAACGATCTGAGAGACAAGGCAAGAAGGGCCTTCCATGCCATCAAAAGGAACATAAAATTTGACATACCAATTAGGATCTGGCTAAAAATACTTGAATCAGTTATAGAACCCATTGCCCTTTATGGTTCTGAGGTCTGGGGTCCGCTCACCAACCAAGAATTCACAAAATGGGACAAACACCAAATTGAGACTCTGCATTCTGTGAAGTCCAGAGTTTAATGCGTTCACATATATCAAACGCCCCAAGCGTCAAAAGGAACAAGCTCAAGGGAAAACATCCACCTTGGTATAAATACAATGTAGAGTAGCTCAACCGAGCAAACATGCTCTCACAATAAACAATCACTCACAAAGACAAGGGGAACAGAGGGAACACTTATACACATACTAATTAGGGGAATGAGCACCAGGTGTGTGTGATTGACAAGACATGACAAGTGGAGTGATGAGAATGAGATCGGCAGTAGCTAGTACTCCGGTGACGACGAACGCCGAAGCCTGCCCGAACAAGGAGGAGGGGCAGCCTCGGTGGACATCGTGACACATGCAGAATTCTGCAAATATATCCTCTGTGTACAACCTAAAACACCAAATAATGCATGCAGAGCAGAATTAGGCCGATACCCACTAATTATCAAAATCCAGAAAAGAGCCGTTAAATTCTACAACCACCTAAAAGGAAGCGATTCCCAAACCTTCCATAACAAAGCCATCACCTACAGAGAGATGAACTTGGAGAAGAGTCCCCTAAGTAAGCTTGTCCTGGGGCTCTGTTCACAAACACAAACAGACCCCACACAGCCCCAGGACAACAACAACAACAACACAACTAGACCCAACCAAATCATGAGAAAACAAAAAGAGAATTACTTGACACATTGGAAAGAACAAACAAAAAAACAGAGCAAACTAGAATGCTATTTGGCCCTAAACAGAGAGTACACAGTGGCAGAATACCTGACCACTGTGACTGACCCAAACTTAAGGAAAGCTTTGACTATGTACAGACTCAGTGAGCATAGCCTTGCTATTGAGAAAGGCCGCTGTAGGCAGACCTGGCTCTCAAGAGAAGACAGGCTATGTGCACACTGCCCATAAAATGAGGTGGAAACTGAGCTGCACTTCCTAACCTCCTGCCAAATGTATGACCATATTAGAGACACATATTTCCCTCAGATTACAGCGATCCACAAAGAATTCGAAAACAAACCCAATTTTGATAAAAATCCCTTATCTACTGGGTGAAAAACCACAGTGTGCCATCACAGCTGCAAGATTTGTGACCTGTTGCCACAAGAAAAGGGCAACCAGTGAAGAACAAACACCATTGTAAATACAACCAGTGGCGGCTCCTGAAAAAATTCTCAGGAGGGGCAATTTTTCTGATGATTTAGGTGACCTACACACGTGCACGAGTCCGTGCACGCGATTCCAGATATCTTTACCTCTGAATAAACTGCCTTTATTATACCATATCCACCCTGTCCAAAGTCTCTACTTGGTCTCAGTTCTCCAGTAAACGTGTGATTATCAACAGTACACAACGGTAACAAACAATTGGGGGAACTCACGGGGCAGATAGTAACCACTTAAAAGGAAGCGATTCCCAAACCTTCCATAACAAAGCCATCACCTACAGAGAGATGAACTTGGAGAAGAGTCCCCTAAGTAAGCTTGTCCTGGGCCTCTGTTCACAAACACAAACAGACCCCACACAGCCCCAGGACAACAACAACAACAACAACAACAACACAATTAGACCCAACCAAATCATGAGAAAACAAAAAGAGAATTACTTGACACATTGGAAAGAACAAACAAAAAAACAGAGCAAACTAGAATGCTATTTGGCCCTAAACAGAGAGTACACAGTGGCAGAATACCTGACCACTGTGACTGACCCAAACTTAATGAAAGCTTTGACTATGTACAGACTCAGTGACCATAGCCTTGCTATTGAGAAAGGCCGCCGTAGGCAGACCTGGCTCTCAAGAGAAGACAGGCTATGTGCACACTGCCCACAAAATGAGGTGGAAACTGAGCTGCACTTCCTAACCTCCTGCCAAATGTATGACCATATTAGAGACACATATTTCCCTCAGATTACAGCGATCCACAAAGAATTCGAAAACAAACCCAATTTTGATAAACTCCCTTATCTACTGGGTGAAAAACCACAGTGTGCCATCACAGCTGCAAGATTTGTGACCTGTTGCCACAAGAAAAGGGCAACCAGTGAAGAACAAACACCATTGTAAATACAACCCATATTTATGTTTATTTATTTTCCCATTTGTACTTTAACTATTTGCACATTGTAACAACACTGTATATATACATAATATGACATTTGAAATGTCTTTATTCTTTTGAAACTTCTGAGTGTAATGTTTACTGTTAATATTTATTGTTTATTTCACTTTTGTTTACTATCTACTTCCCTTGCTTTGGCAATGTTAACACACGTTTCCCATGCCAATAAAGCCCTTAAATTGAATTGAATTGATAGTAAGGTCGCAATGACACAGAAAGCAGTTCAATGTCGGGGTACAGAGTCGCTCTCTTACCAGGATCGCGGTCCGCTCTGACCAGGGTGAAGGTGGCCGGCTCCACTTCTCTGTCCGGGACTCATCCAGCCAAGTCTCCCAGCTGTATTGGGATTCAGCTGCCAGCAGCGTTTTCATTATTTAGTCCGTTCGTAGCGGGTATGTACACGATCAACAAGATCAGTCCAAAACCAACCACTGGAAATCCATGGTTGGCAGAATGTTTGTAAACTAAGTCTACAAATTAAAAACATAAAATAACGCCGCACTGCAGGTCGCAACAGAGACGCTTCTAGCCGCCATTGTCTTAGTTACGTTCAACGTTACGTCACGTATGACGAAAGCGCGTAAGTGCAAGCCCACAGACACCCATAGAGAATGTATTGAAAGCTTTGAAATGTGAAAAAAATAGATTTTACATGACAGGCTATGAGAGACTTCTGGGCGATTTTCAACTTGACTGAAATCGCCCCAAAAACGGGCGGGGCCATTTGAAGCACGACTTTAGCCTGATTTGACATTTAGTGGCTGGCAGATCAGACGTGAACACTGATAACTGCTGTTGCCGTGATATAATTGATTAGAAAAAAAATCCCTTCCTTTTCCCGTTTGGCAGTGCGTCGCCCATATCGCCCTATTGAACAAGCCGTCCCTGAATACAACCCATATTTATGTTTATTTATTTTCCCATTTGTACTTTAACTATTTGCACATTGTTACAACACTGTATATATACATAATATGACATTTGAAATGTCTTTATTCTTTTGAAACTTCTGAGTGTAATATTTACTGTTAATATGTATTGTTTATTTCACTTTTGTTTACTATCTACTTCACTTGCTTTGGCAATGTTAACACACGTTTCCCATGCCAATAAAGCCCTTAAATTGAATTGAATTGAAATTGAGAGAGAGAGAGAGAACAATCAGGACAATGGAATCTGAAGAAGACTGGGACAGAGCAGAGAGGCTTGTTTTGATGTGTAGGCAACTCAACTACTCGTGTTATGTCAAGTCATTACAGAATGCAGACACACACACACACACACACACACACACACACACACACATACACACACACACACACACACACACACACACACACACACACACACAGATAAAGGGAATATTATTACTTTCAGATTTCTCTGAAACCCCAGGAGGTTAACTGTGTAGACTTTCCCTCCAGTATAGCTGAAGGGTATACAGTGGCTTGCGAAAGTATTTACCCCCCTTGGCATTTTTCCAATTTTGTTGCCTTACAACCTGGAATTAAAATTGATTTGTTGGGGGTTTGTATCATTTGATGTACACAACATGCCTACCACTTTGAAGATGCAACATTTTTGTGAAACAAACAACAAATAAGACAAAGAAACAAAACTATTCACCCCCCCCCCCCCCCCCCCAAAGTCAATGCTTTGTAGAGCCACCTTTTGCAGCAATTACAGCTGCAAGTCTCTTGGGGTATGTCTCTATAAGCTTGGCACATCTAGCCACTGGGATTTTTGCCCATTCTTCAAGGCAAAACTACTCCAGCTCCTTCAAGTTGGATGAGTTCCGCTGGTGTACAGCAAACTTTAAGTCATACCACAGATTCTCAATTGGATTGAGGTCTGGGCTTTGACTAGGCCATTCCAAGACATTTAAATGTTTCCCCTTAAACCACTCGAGTGTTGCTTTAGCAGTATGCTTAGGGTCATTGTCCTGCTGGAAGGTGAACCTCCGTCCCAGTCTCAAATCTCTGGAACGCTGAAACAGGTTTCCCTCAAGAATATCCCTGTATTTAGCGCCATCCATCATTCCTTCAATTCTGACCAGTTTCCCAGTCCCTGCCGATGAATAACATCCCCACAGCATGATGCTGCCACCACCATGCTTCACTGTTGCCTCCCTGATTAATGCCCTCCTTGCCTGGTCCGTGAGTTTTGGTGGGCGGCCCTCTCTTGACAGGTTTGTTGTGGTGCCATATTCTTTCCATTTTTTTATAATATATTTAATGGTGCTCCGTGGGATGTTCAGAGTTTTGGATATTTTTTAATAACCCAACCCTGATCTGTACTTCTCCACAACCTGTTTGGAGAGCTCCTTGTTCTTCATGGTGCCGCTTGCTTTGTGGTGCCCCTTGCTTAGTGGTGTTGCAGACTCTGGGGCCTTTCAGAACAGGTGTATATATACTGAGATCATGTGACAGATCATGTGACACTTAGATTGCACAAAGGTGGACTTTATTTAACTAATTATGTGACTTCTGAAGGTAATTGGTTGCACCAGATCTTATTTAGGGGCTTCATAGCAAAGGGTGTGAATACATATGCTCACCACTTTTCTGTTATGTATTTTTTAGAATGTTTTGAAAAAAGTTATTGTTTTCAATTTACTTCACCAATTTGGACTATTTTGTGTATGTCCATTACATGAAATCCAAATAAAAATCCATTTAAATTACAGGTTGTAATGCAACAAAATAGGAAAAATGCCAATGGGGATGAATACTTTTGCAAGGCACTGTAGGATGAGAATCCACAGATATGCATTGTACTGGTATGCATAATAATATTGTCAATATGATCCCTCCCAGTGTGTCAGTCTGCAGTAGCAGCCTGCAGTATCTTAATAGGGACGACCTGAGAACTTCAGCGTATCAAATTCCACTAACTCGCGGCGTACGGCCTCCTCCACGGTATAAAAAGACGTTAGTCTCCGTGTCTCTCCCTGTGTCTGTTTATTATTGTGTCATCATATTGGTGGAGGAGCAATTGAGACTAATTTGTGAATATCTCCGGAATAAAAGAGAGGCAGCGATCAATGTAACCCTCTCTTCACCCCCGGGCGATCTGCGAGCTGGTACATTACGTGATTAGAATGCAGGTTGCCGTGCCTACGGGCCAGGCGCCGCTCCCTACACACTCGTGTTCTGTTTAATTGGGTTAACTAATAAGGAATTAAGCTGGTACTCAGACAAAAACGCACGCACATACACACATACGTGTAAGCACAAACAAACACACACACACACACACACACACACACACACATATACACTGAGTATACCAAACATTAGGAACACCTTCCTAACATTGAACTGCACCCCCTTTTGCCCTCAGAACAGCCTCAATTTTTTTACATTTACATTTACATCATTTAGCAGACGCTCTTATCCAGAGCAACTTACAAATTGGTGCATTCAACATATGATAGCCAGTGGGACAACCACCTTTTATTTTTTATTTTTTTATTTTTTTATTTTATATTTTTTATGGGTGGGGTGGGGGAAGAAGGATTACTTTATACTATTCCAGGTATTCCTTAAAGAGGTAGGGTTTCAAGTGTCTCCGGAAGGTGATCAGTGACTCCGCTGTCCTGGCGTCGTGGGGGAGCTTGTTCCACCATTGGGGTGCCAGAGCAGCGAATAGCTTTGACTGGGCTGAGCGGGAACTGTGCTTCCGTAGAGGTAGGGGAGCTAGCAGGCCAGAGGTGGATTAACGTAGATTCCAAACTCTCCACCATGGCCAAGACCAAAGAGCTCTCCAAGGATGTCAGGGACAAGATTGTAGACCTACACAAGGCTTGAATGGGCTACAAGACCATCGCCAAGCAGCTTGGTGAGAAGGGGACAACAGTTGGTGCGATTATTCGCAAATGGAAGAAACAAAATAACTCTCAATCTCCCTCGGCCTGGGGCTCCATGCAAGATCTCACCTCGTGGAGTTGCAATGATCATGAGAACGGTGAGGAATCAGCCCAGAACTACATGGGAGGATCTTGTCAATGATCTCAAGGCAGCTGGGACCATAGTCACCAAGAAAACAATTGGTAACACACTACGCCGTGAAGGACTGAAATTCTGCAGCGCCCGCAAGGTCCCCCTGCTCAAGAAAGCACATATACATGCCCGTCTGAAGTTTGCCAATGAACATCTGAATGATTCAGAGGAGAACTGGGTGAAAGTGTTGTGGTCAGATGAGACCAAAATGGAGCTCTTTGGCATCAATTCAATTCGCCGTGTTTAGAGGAGGAGGAATGCTGCCTATGACCCCAATAACACCATCCCCACCTTCAAACATTCAGGTGGAAACATTATGCTTTGGGGGTGTTTTTCTGCTAAGGGGACAGGACAACTTCACCGCATCAAAGGGACGATGGACGGGGCCATGTACCGTCAAATCTTGGGTGAGAACGTCCTTCCCTCAGCCAGGGCATTGAAAATGCTGGATGGGTATTCCAGCATGACAATGACCCAAAACACATGGCCAAGGCAACAAAGGAGTGGCTCAAGAAGAAGCACATTAAGGTCCTGGAGTGGCCTAGCCAGTCTCCAGACCTTAATCCCATATAAAATCTGTGGAGGGAGCTGAAGGTTCGAGTTGCCAAACGTCAGGCTCGAAACCTTAATGACTTGGAGAAGATCTGCAAAGAGGAGTGGGACAAAATCCCTCCTGAGATGTGTGTGCAAACCTGGTGGCCAACTACAAGAAACGTCTGACCTCTGTGATTGCCAAAAAGGGTTTTGCCACCAAGTACTAAGTCATGTTTTGCAGAGGGGTGAAATACTTATTTCCCTCATTAAAATGCAAATCAATTCATAACATTTTTGACATGCGTTTTTCTGGATTTTTTTGTTGTTATTCTGTATCTCACTGTTCAAATAAACCTACCATTAAAATTATAGACTGATCATTTCTTTGTCAGTGGGCAAACGTACAAAATCAGCAGGGGATCAAATACTTTTTTCCCTCACTGTACAGTCAGACACACAGGCTAATACTATGCTAAAGACTGCACACGATACACACACACACACACACCTACTACACACATTGCAGGTAGAAACACACAGCAAGTTAATTTGGTCCACCACCCACTGTTGAGCCCTGCTGCTGTTCTGATCGCGGCCTTGAAACGCATTCATTTCTGGACAAACTGTTCATTATAAGAGGGAGAGAGATCTGAGAGTCTCACGCTGTCTGTGCCTCTCTCTCTGTTTCTCTCTCTCTCACTCTATATGTATCTCTCTCTGTCTCTCTTTTCTCTCTATCTGCCTCGCTCTCCCTATTGCTCTCTCTCTCTCTGTATCTCTCTCTCACCCTCTGTATCTGTCTCCTTATAATTTGTTTATCTTTCTATCTGCCTCTCTCTCTCTCTCTTTCTCCCTCTTCCCCACTCTGTTCCTCACTTTCTGTCTCTCGCTATCTCTCTGTCTTTCTTTCTTTCTCAATTTAATTATTTTTTTTACTACAGAGAGAGATTGCTGATTTGAAAACAGAGCGACAGAGATGTAAAAAATGTGACTCTGAACACTTGATGCAACACATTTGATGTATAACCAATGGATACGGCTTTGTTCTCTTTGAATAAGCAGAAAAACATGCTGAACCTGTTTGATAAGGCTTGATTGACGTAATTCTAAACTAACATAATACATTATTGATGACCTTTATTGATTTCCTTTAAACGCCTGCTCTCATGGGTTATAATCTCAATGACACACGATAACAAACAGTATCAGACCCCCACGTTCAAGATGGAGCACATTCATAGGCCTTTGTGGTATGTGTGTGTGTGCGCTTGGTTTTGTTTGCACCCCATCCTGATCTCCTCACCAATAGAGCTCAATAGCCATCTCTGTTAAGGATTATTGAGTACTGTATCTTTAAGGGTTGATACACCCAAGTATGATGGTGTCATCTGTAGTCCTTAATGATCAACTTGCAGTAACTGTTTAGTATTATTTATTTTGAATGTTGTAGCTTTATCCATGTCCGGCTTGCATTCTGCTTCATGGCATAGGCGGCAGGTAGCCTAGCGATCAGAGTGTTGGGTCAGTAAACAAAATGTTGCTAGTTCGAATCCCCGAGCCAACAATGTGAACAAATCTGCCGATGTGCCTTTGAGCAAGGCGCTTAACCGTAATTGATCCAGGGTCGCCATTGATAATGGCTGACCCTGGCCCCACTCTCCGAGGGTGTCTCGGGGGTGGTTGGGATTTGCAAAAAAACTATTTCAATTGACACGTGTATGATACACATGTGTGAAAAAGGACAAATACAAACACCCACCAATTAATTATGTATTATTATCATGACAGCATGGAGTCATCTAATGTGAGTTGTTTTGGCAGCTGTTTGCATGATGTGCTATGTCATTCTAGTCACTGCATACATAACAGAAAGTTCAATTGTCAAGTGTGACCTGAAACACAACACAGCACCAGCGTTCAACCAGTTGTGACTTAAAGAGGAGAACTATGGAACGCGTGTGTGTGTGTGTTTGTGTGTGTGTCTGTGTGCGTGCATGGGTGAATGGGTTTCCTGGCATTGACCCACACTGGCATCCTGCCAGCTGCAACATACATCATGTACAACGTATGGCCACATAGGACATTACTGTTGATATCGGGCGACCTCTGTCAATATAAGGTCACCACTGGACAACTCCATAGAGTGAGGTTGACATGGAGTTCTGTTATAGGCAGTAACAGCTGACTGTGGGCATCTACACATGTACACATGGGATATGAACACAAACTCATTAATTCTTTAATATCGATCACTTCCAGTGTTGACAGGACACACCTCTGTGTAGGCCTACAGCAAGGCAGTGGACAGTGTAAAGAGTTTGACTGAACTGAGTGCTGATATGCTGTGTGGGCATTTGCCACTGTTTGATTGTGCGGCCAAGCTGTGTTGGACTGTGTTGGATTTGCACTTGCTAGGCTTGGCGACACTGGAATGGAAACTAGGCTAGACTTAAACTAGGCTAGACTAGGTTGTGTTAGATAACCGTGGTCTACATTTAACCATATTAAAGTCTGGGTTTGCACTGCACTCAGAACTCTCCTCTCCTCCTCTCCTCCACTGCTGCATTCTGCCTGCCTGGGGCCATCATGACGCCCACTGCCTCTCCTCTCCTCTCCCATCCCTGCATCCCTCTCAGGGTAGACTGTCATGTTTTTGCTACCCAATCCCTTTTTCTCTGTGTTTTTCTTTTCACTATTTAAAACAGGCTCTCCTATAGAGAAGTCTAGAAGACGAGAGAGGGTTATAAATAGATCTGTGAATAGTCTTGGAGTGATTCTGTAGCCTTAGAGAAAGAGGAGGGGGATGGCAGGATGGAGGGAGAGCGAGAGAGAGAGAGAGAGAATGGGGGATGTTTTAAACAGCTCTAGCTGTAACCCCCCAGGGCCAGTTGGATATAATCAATTAAGTCTGAGGGTCCTACTAAATCACCCCAAAAATGCATAATTCCAAACAGTCGATTTCTGAGTGGATAGACTATTGTAAGTATCTAAAGCCAGCTAAATCTGAATCAGTCGTCTGAGTTTGTGTTTGATCTGAGGGTGGACACTGGGTAGGAAGAGATTGTCTTTGGGGTACTTTGGGGTACCTGTTTGTGGTTGTTTGGGGTACGTGTTTGTGGTTGTTTGGGGTACGTGTTTGTGCTTGTTTATCGTTTGTTTGTGCTTGTTTGGGGTACCTTACTAACTGTAAGTCGCTCTGGATAAGAGCGTCTGCTAAATGACTAAAATGTATGTAAATAATAACTGTTTGTGGTTGTTTGAGGTGATTAGTAAGACCCGGAAAGGGTGCCATTTGGGACAAAGATTTGGAGCTGTTGAAATAAAACCCTGCTGTGTGACAAGGACAGGTGAGTTACACAAAGATGAGTCCCTCTCTCAATCCCTCCCTCCCTCCCTCCCTCCATCCCCTTGTTCCGCTGTCTATGGAAGCCTTGAAAGGATCTTAATGTGAAGCAGGATCAGAAATGTCAAGGGATTCACCAACGCTTGTATTCTTTTTAAATATTTTGTGACATACTCAGCATTCAGTCTACGATGGATACAGGCTGGGTGAGGAATCTTGGTATCAGACCACACACTTGCGTCACACACTTCAACTCAAATATTGCAAATCCATAGTGCTGTTATACCCAGGGAGAAGGCAGGGAATATAAAAACGATTTCTGTGTGTGTGCATGTGTGTGTCTCTGTGTGTGCGTGTGTGTGCATACGCTTGTGTGTGTGTTTACTCCCAAACCCAGTGTTTTGGACCCCTGGGCCATATAATAAAACGCTTCCAATTCCAGCGAAGGAAACACACTCATGAAAAACCCTGCCTCGTCAGTTTAGCTTGTTGCGGCGAGAAGCCTGGATTGTGCGAGTGTCATAGCCGTGACTAAGAGCAGTGCATTATGGGCCGTGCAGGGAGGAGAAAAATAGAAAACAAACCACAACAGGCCAGTCAGTGTAACCATGCCAACCCTGGGTTAAAACAAAACATGCACAGAGGACATTTTTCAACCTAAACCTTGTCATTTTAGTCATTTAGCAGACGTTCTTATCAAGAGCGACATACAGGAGCAATTAGGGTTAAGTGCCTTGCTCAAGGGCACATCGACAGATTTTTCACCTAGTTGGCTCGGGGATTAGAACCAGCAACCTTTCAGTTACTGGCACAATGCTCTTAACCACTAAGCTACCTGACACATTTACATTTTGGTCATTTAGCAGACGCTCTTATCCAGAGCGATTTACAGGAGCAATTACGGTTAAGTGCCTTGCTCAAGGGCACAGACAGATTTTTCACCTAGTCGGCTCGGGGATTAGAACCAGCGACCTTTCGGTTACTGGCACAATGCTCTTAACCACTAAGCTACCTGACACCTGTCTAAGAAACAAACTGAGGCACTAGCGCTCAAGCAATTTTAACTCTAAGTACTTTTTGTTGTTGTTTTGCAGAGCTTCATGACAATAATCAATTTAATGGAGTATTTAGAATGAATGAATGGGAAACGTAATTTCTGGTTAGATTTTTAGAAACACTACGGCTCTGGACAAGTCTGAAACCCCCTGGATGTGATCCCCCCTCCGTTTCATCTCTGAACTGCCTCTACTCTAGCTACTTATTTAGGTTTTTCAAAATTGCATGTCTTTTTTCTTGTTGGTGTTGCTTAAAGCGCTTTGAGATTGTAATGAAAGCGCTATTAAAGTTAAATCAATTATTATTTACACTGAGTATACAAAATATTAAGAACACCTGATCTTTCCATCACATAGACTGACCAGGTGAATCCAGGTGAACGCTATGATCCCTTACTGATGTCACTTGTTATATCCACTTCAAATCAGTGTAGATGAACGGGAAGAGACAGGTTAAAGAAGGATTTTTAAGCCTTGAGACAATTGAGACATGGATTGTGTATGTGTGCCTTTCAGAGGGTGAATGGGCAAGACAACAAATGTAAGTGCCTTTGAACGGAGTATGGTAGTAGGTGCCAGGCGCACCGGTTTGTGTAGAGAACTGCAACGCTGCTGGGTTTTTCACACTCAACAGTTTCCTGTGTGTATCAAGAATGGTCCACCACCCAAAGGACATCCAGCCAACTTGACAACTGTGGGAAGCTTTGGAGTCAAAATGGGCCAGCATCCCTGTGGAATGCTTTCGACTCCTTGTAGAGACCATGCCCTGACAAATTGAGGCTGTTCTGAGGGCAAAAGGTGGTGCAACTCAATATTAGGAAGGTGTTTTTAATGTTTGGTATAGTCAGTGTATAATCCCAAGCTGTTCAGAGGGAAGATATACTGTATATTGGAGGAAATTGGGATGAGGGAAAAGGCACACATACACAGACACACACACCCTCTCTCTCAAACACACACACGCACGCACAAGAGCACACACACATACATATACACACACCCATATTCACACACATACAGTGGGGAGAACAAGTATTTGATACACTGCCGATTTTGCAGGTTTTCCTACTTACTTACAAATGTAGAGGTCTGTAATTTATATCATAGGTACACTTCACCTGTGAGAGACGGAATCTAAAACAAAAATCCAGAAAATCACAATGTATGATTTTTAAGTAATTAATTAGCATTTTATTGCATGACATAAGTATTTGATACATCAGAAAAGCAGAACTTAATATTTGGTACAGAAACCTTTGTTTGCAATTACAGAGATCATACGTTTCCTGTAGGTCTTGACCAGGTTTGCACACACTGCAGCAGGGATTTTGGCCCACTCCTCCATACAGACCTTCTCCAGATCCTTCAGGTTTCGGGGCTGTCGCTGGGCAATACGGACTTTCAGCTCCCTCCAAAGATTTTCTATTGGGTTCAGGTCTGGAGACTGGCTAGGCTACTCCAGGACCTTGAGATGCTTCTTACGGAGCCACTCCTTAGTTGCCCTGGCTGTGTGTTTCGGGTCATTGTCATGCTGGAAGACCCAGCCACGACCCATCTTCAATGCTCTTACTGAGGGAAGGAGGTTGTTGGCCAAGATCTCGCGATACATGGCCCCATCAATCCTCCCCTCAATACGGTGCAGTCGTCCTGTCCCCTTTGCAGAAAAGCATCCCCAAAGAATGATATTTCCACCTCCATGCTTCACGGTTGGGATGGTGTTCTTGGGGTTGTACTCATCCTTCTTCTTCCTCCAAACATGGCGAGTGGAGTTTAGACCAAAAAGCTCTATTTTTGTCTCATCAGACCACATGACCTTCTCCCATTCCTCCTCTGGATCATCCAGATGGTCATTGGCAAACTTCAGACGGGCCTGGACATGCACTGGCTTGAGCAGGGGGACCTTGCGTGCGCTGCAGGATTTTAATCCATGACGGCGTAGTGTGTTACTAATGGTTTTCTTTGAGACTGTGGTCCCAGCTCTCTTCAGGTTATTGACCAGGTCCTGCCGTGTAGTTCTGGGCTGATCCCTCACCTTCCTCATGATCATTGATGCCCCACGAGGTGAGATCTTGCATGGAGCCCCAGACCGAGGGTGATTGACCGTCATCTTGAACTTCTTCCATTTTCTAATAATTGCGCCAACAGTTGTTGCCTTCTCACCAAGCTGCTTGCCTATTGTCCTGTAGCCCATCCCAGCCTTGTGCAGGTCTACAATTTTATGCCTGATGTCCTTACACAGCTCTCTGGTCTTGGCCATTGTGGAGAGGTTTGAGTCTGTTTGATTGAGTGTGTGGACAGGTGTCTTTTATACAGGTAACGAGTTCAAACAGGTGCAGTTAATATAGGTAATGAGTGGAGAACAGGAGGGCTTCTTAAAGAAAAACTAACAGGTCTGTGAGAGCCGGAATTCTTACTGGTTGGTAGGTGATCAAATACTTATGTCATGCAATAAAATGCAAATTAATTACTTAAAAATCATACAATGTGATTTTCTGGATTTTTGTTTTAGATTCCGTCTCTCACAGTTGAAGTGTACCTATGATAAAAATTACAGACCTCTACATGCTTTGTAGGTAGGGAAACCTGCAAAATCGGCAGTGTATCAAATACTTGTTCTCCCCACTGTACATACACACAAGCTCCAGCCATGAAAGTGGTGTAATCACAGTGAGTAGCTTAGGGGTGGTAGAGGCGATTACAGCAGGTATGACATGGTGTAACATTCATTATATGATACTGTGCCTGAGGAGGGTCAGCCAGCCTGAACACAACACAGAGGAGACACAATAATACACACAAACAACACACTCACACAAACAACACACACAAACAACACACACACAGCTCCATCATTGCTCACGCCACTCAGACCTTGTATACTGCTGTACAGTCTGCGTTCCTTATTGAGGATTAAAAAGAAGGAGAGATAGAGAGAGAGGCCATCAGAGACAGAGGTAGGGAGGGAGATGAGGGAATGAGAGCAATAAGGGTAGAGAGATGGAGAGAAGAGAGGGAAGGAGGAGGGAGGCCTGGACGTTCAACGAGAGAAGGAGAGAGTGTGAGAGAGAGGAGAGAAATGTAATTGATCAGCAGGGAGCTGTTGCAACACATGGGTCGTTCCACAAAATGAGTGGAAGTAGAAATAGTGCACCAATATTGAATTTTAAAAGGCCTGTTACATTAAAATAAGTGCCCTTTTAATACGGACCACATTGAGAATTCAACAAAAACATTAAATGTGAATAAAGACTTGCTAAAGTGCCAAAATTCAGCATTTTGACATGTCCCTTCGCGCACCTTCTGTGACTTCTAGGAAGATTTTAACCCACTTAACCCAACATTTGTTCAAGTTTTCACCATCAATGTAAAGCCCTAGTTATTTTTTGTTGCTTTGACAAAGTCATTTCTGAAGATTATTATTTATTTCATGTGATTAGTCATTCATTAGAACAAAAAAATAACCTGCCTCTCATTTTAAGGTTAACCCTGTTACGTCAACTGATGTCTCGTTTTAACGTGGTTAAACAATTCCTGTTTTACAATTATTTTTTAAAGGAACATAAAAAATCTAATACTCAAATCATAGTGTAAAAGCAGGTGAACTGGTTCTACTCTTTTTGGAAATATTCTGGTGTTTTGTGGTGGAAAACTGAATGGGTTGAGCCCCACCTGTTTTGAGCCCCACATTTTAAGCTAAAAACAGGGTTGCCTGTTTTGCATGTTATTTTGGCATTAATATGTGTCACATATCAGTTTGCAAGCAATGTAAAAAAAAAAAAAAAAAAACATTGAGTTAATAAAGCCGCATACAAACACAGTCTCTTTTTTGCTTTCTTGAGTAAGGCAGCTCCAAAATGCAGGTGTTTCAGCCTAGCTCAGTGCTTTCTGAGGTGGTGGGGCAGCCAGCAGAAAATACGGAGCGTAGGGGTTGGTTATGTTCTCTAGTTGCGCTGTGATTGGCTCAGTGTTCTGTCACTCATGTGGACACTACGTCACTACCAGATCTAAGGGTAGAGCTCGAAAATTCAAGCCCCTTGGCTGCTGCCATAGAGTTACATTAGAAGTGCTAATCCAAGAAGGCTCAAGGTCATTGGCCACAGATAAAATTACGTCAAATCACGTTATATCTACAGTAGCTTTGATTGGACTGATCATGTCAACATCATACTTTCAAAATCTTAGCTAGCAGTCATCATCATGAATCAAGTCGACAATCTACTGGCAAATCCTTTTTAATCCTTGTCATATGAAGATAAATAATGAAGAGAAATTATAGATAAAATGTATCGGTGCTCATCGGCCATTGGACATAAACATTACACAACACGTTGGCAATCGCAAATTAAACAATGAGTGGTTTGGAAGGAATCAGTGGCTAGCTGCAAGCATTGCAAAGCATTCACTAGCCTGCTTTTCAGTGGAGTGTGTGTGTGGTCCCAATTCTGGGTTTAAGGGTCTCTTTTCCAAGCTAAAAATGAAAAACATTCAACATTGGCCATGCTGTCAATGAATTTCTGCCGCGCTCAAAACAACTGTTAACTCAGACCTGGGAAATCTGACTTCAGTGAGTTCAAGACAACTGGGAACTCTGGAAAAAACGAGCTCCGACTGGGAAAATACGTTTTGAACCGTCATCCAACTCGGAATTGTAAGTTGGGAACTCGGGCCTCTTAATTTTTTATTTTTTATTTTATTCAATTTTGATCTCAGGCCTCTTTCTAGAGCTACGACCTGAAGATCACTGAAGTCTTCATGATTCGACCTTGTTTTTTTTCCAGAGTTCCCAGTTGTCTTGAAAGCACCATAAATCCAGAGAATGCCAGACTTGGATGACAAAGTTTGCTGACAAAATTTGCCCCTGATGGACCGCAGCGCCACCTTCCTGTTCAAGTCAGCACAACAAGGTGAGTCCAAAAAATGTATTGTATGTTGCTGCATAAATTATGTAATATGCCAGGGAGATATATATATACTGTAGCTGAGAAAGTAATACTAAGTTTAAGCTGTTAGTAGCCCATGTGCCTCACCCTAATAATTTGGTCTATTTTCCCCTCTTAATTTCAACTACTGTTCTGACTTGGTGGTGCACATGTAGCCTATAACCTGTTTTAGAGAATATTTAAATGTTGTAAGAGCTTTCATTGTCTGCTTATATGCCCCCTTTATTTATCCTACGGTTCTGACTTGGTGTACAGGGAGAACACTGTAAGAATGGTCCATGTTCTGAATTCTGTCGCTGCACATTTTCAAAAGTGCTGAACAAATAGTTATATTGACTATGTCCATCCTAGCTCGCTCATTAAAGTCTTAATCAAAATTACGGATTGCCTCTTATCCACTTGTCGTCTCCTTATGCCATAGTCTGTACATCTCAATTGTCAGTAGAAACCACATTTGTTTAAGCAAGTCAGCCTATCAGCTATGTTTTTTTTAAAGGCAGTAAATGAGGCTGAATGAACTGTTTCGCTGCCAGACAAGGCTCTGCTGATAGCCAGGTGTAGTAGTGGTAAGGTGTTGGGACTGCTGTTGGGACTCTGCTGTTGGGACAGCTTTATGTAGGCCCTAACAGTTTGTGGGCACCATTTGTCACCGTTATAGTGCAATTAATGTATTGTTTAGTGTTGTGTTGTGTAGTGTCTTTGCTGGCATGAATACCCAATTTTTAATTTTATGTTTGCCCCACCAAGATTTACATGCTAAAATCGCCACTGACCTTAACCAATCGGAATGAGTGCCTAAACTTAACCCGTAACTTCAAAATGTGGAGACATGGAATGAAACAGAGCAGCGGCAGCAAAAACACTTCGACATTTGGAGAACATGGATGAATGTCTGAAGTGAGACTGTGAGAGCTTGTTGGAAATCAAAAGGTTTTTTTCCACCACGTTACACATCTCAAAAGGCACCGAAGTGGTTGAACGACCCACATGCTGTGTCTGCACTCAAAGACCAAGAGGATGGGAGAGAGAGACACCAGGACAAACACACAAACACGCACACAACCCTGGCTTCCGTGCTGTAGATTTAATTCCCCTGGTGTGTGTGTGTATGTGCGTGTGTGCGTGTGTATGTATGTGTGTGTGATCAGACGCATGGTGAGGCTATTTCATCTCTCTGTGATCCTCTCTAGGGATGCAGTAATAAATAGTACATTTGTTATCCAATAAACACCCTATGCATCCACAACAGGAGACTAATGGAGCTAACTAGTAGTATGTGTGTGTGTGCGTGCGTGCGTATGTATGTGTGTGTTGTGTGGGCACGAACGAACACAAAGCTTGCTACACACAAAGCTTGCTACAGTATGACCTACTTTGTAAAGGGTGGAACCAAACTCTGTGATTATATAGTGGGCATTCATTTGAAAGAAAATCCACAAAGGAAATTAATAATCCACAAAACTTCACTGAGTTTTGGTTGGGGGAAAGGGGGAAATTGAGATCAATTTTCTCATTATACCATAAAAGACAAGAAATAATTAGAGCTAAAGTAACAGAGGCAATGGGCTATTCAGAAAAAGAAAGAAAACAAGCAAGCTTTGGTGCTGTTCAATTCAGCTAAATAAGGCTGCTTTCATTCAGAACAATCTATCTACTGTACACATTCACTGGCAAAGTAATGAGTCAATTAATCAATCAACAACAGACGCAAACAAAAGCTGCACACGCAAATTAACAAATACTGGATCTCTCTCTCTCTCTCTCTCTCTCTCTCTCTCTCTCTCTCTCTCTCTCTCTCTCTCTCTCTCTCTCTCTCTCTCTCTCTCTCTCTCTCTCTCTCTCTCTCTCTCTCTCTCTCTCTCTCTCTCTCTCTCTCTCTCTCTCTCTCTCTCTCTCTCTCTCTCTCTCATAAACTGACCAACCGTGCTTTTTTTACGTGTGTATTTCCAGTCGGACATCAGGAGGAAATCCATCTAGAGGAGATTTATTTATTTTTTGCCAGAAACTCAGACATATACTCTGGGACACACCTCATGCAAAATTTCCTACAGGCCAATGCAGTGAATATTTGAATACCACCCAGACTTGACTGAAACACGCTTCTGTAAACTCCGGATGAAAAAAACTGTCAGGATGCTTAGTGTGTTTACTGTATCTGAAATAGGCTAACAAATAAGGTTTTGGGTTAGTTGGCAGTCACAAGGCAAATGTTTAAATTGGGTCTCACTAACGCACCTTTCTATAATAGCATCCTAAATGAAACACCTTGGTATCCTTTCAGATTTTTCAAATGAATCACCCTTTCGGGGACTGGGGGATTTAAACATTATTTTTTAATTAAAATAATAACTTTGAAACTGATCCAGTTATCACCTCAGTTGAAAGAATCAGGGAGCATCAAAGAGAGTCTCCACAGTATCACCTCAGTTGAAAGAATCAGGGAGCATCAAAGAGAGTCTCCAGTGAGGCCACAACACCATTCCAACACCACTGAGACACAGAGCAGGGGGGCCTTTCAAAGTGCAACACCAAAAGAGGACCCGGTGTGCCTGCAAATCGCTTCCCTGCCTGGTGTTTTACAAATTAGCAAACTGGAAGCAGGAGCAGCAAACGCCTGCCTGATAACACACACACACACACACAAATACACACACCACTCTAAAAACCAGGAGCGAGGCCAAGAGTGATCGAGGTTAAATAAATGAAACGCTTCTCATAAATCCTTATCAACTCTTCCGCCTGCGTGATTCATTCACACAGCCCAAACGGCAAAGATGAGGATGTTAACAAATTGGCGCTTAAAATCGTGTCCCAATTACATCTAACTACCTATACTACTCTGCTAGTGTGCTAGCCAGCTATTAGCAATATAGCAACACTTATGCTGGCCTGAAAGGATGGAAAGAGATAGAAAAACTAAACTTCCCTTTTATTCTCTTCCTCCTCTCCCCATGTGTCCCCTCCCTGCGCTCCAAAAGGCTTCCAACACTTTTCCAACACTACTTTTAACTAACTACTCCCACTATCTTACTTTGAAGCATGTAGCACTGCACTTATTGTGCAGTTTTTTTTCTCCCAAGCTTCCCACAATAAGTTGGGTGAATTTTGACCCATTCCTCCTGACAGAGCTGGTGTAACTGAGTCAGGTTTGTAGGCCTCCTTGCTCGCACACGCTTTTTCAGTTCTGCCCACAAATGTTCTATAGGATTGAGGTCAGGGCTTTGTGATGGCCACTCCAATACCTTGACTTTGTTGTCCTTAAGACATTATGCTTGTGGTCATTATCCATTTGGAAGACCCATTTGCGACCAAGCTTTAACTTCCTGACTGATGTCTTGAGATGTTGCTTCAATATATCCACATAATTTTCCTTCCTCATGATGCCATCTATTATGTGAAGTACACCAGTCCCTCCTGCAGCAAAGCACCCCCACAGCATGATGATGCCACTCCCGTGCTTCACGGTTGGGATGGTGTTCTTCGGCTTGCAAGTGGCCCCCCTTTTTCCTCCAAACATAACGATGGTCATTATGGCCAAACAGTTATATTTTTGTTTCATCAGACCAGAGGACATTTCTCCAAAAAGTACAATCTTTGTCCCCATGTGCAGTTGAAAACCGTAGTCTGGCTTTTTTATGGCGGTTTTGGAGCAGTGGCTTCTTCCTTGCTGAGCGGCCTTTCAGGTTATGTCGATATAGGACTCGTTTTACTGCGGATATAGATACTTTTGTACCGGTTTCATCCAGCATCTTCACAAGGTCCTTTGCTGTTGTTCTGGGATTGATTTGCACTTTTCGCACCAAAGTACGTTCATCTCTAGGAGACAGAACGCGTCTCTTCCTGAGCGGTATGACAGCTGCGTCGTCCCATGGTGTTTATACTTGCGTACTATTGTTTGTACAGATGAACGTGGTACCTGCAGGCGTTTGGAAATTGCTCCCAAGGATGAACCAGACTTGTGGAGGTCTACCATTTTTCTTCTGAGGTCTTGGCTGATTTCTTTTGATTTTCCCATGATGTCAAGCAAAGAGGCACTGAGTTTGAAGGTAGGCCTTGAAATACATCCACAGGTACACCTCCAATTGACTCAAATGATGTCAATTAGCCTATCAGAAGCTTCTAAAGCCATGACATCATTTTCTGTAATTTTCCAAGCTGTTTATAGGCACAGTCAACTTAGTGTATGTAAACTTCTGACCCACTGGAATTGTGATACAGTGAATAAGTGAAATAATCTGTCTGTAAACAATTGTTGGAAAAATTACTTGTGTCATGCACAAAGTAGATGTCCTAACCGACTTGACAAAACTATAGTTTGTTAACAAGAAATGTGTGGAGTGGTTGAAAAATGAGGTTTAATGACTCCAACCTAAGTGTATGTAAACTTCTGACTTCAACGGTATAACTCCATATCATTAGCCTGTTGAATGTCTTATCGTATAATAACATAGTTATCCTTTATTTAATTGTAAGTTACTGTAATACACAAATAAAAAAAACGTGTGTGTTTTTCAATTAAGAAATGACATATTTACATGAACAAGTTGCACTGGATAAAAAAGAGAGAAGATCAGAAAATGTGATAACACACACACACACACACACTGTTGTTGCTAATTTGGTGGACTGTGTGCCTGAGGGGGATGGGGGGAGGGGGACAACCATAGGCTCACAGCAGGCCAGTAATCGACATCTGCAGCCAGTGTCCCCTGAGGTCATGACAGTTCCCAGAGGGCCTCCCAAAACCACCACACACAGCCACACGCACGTCATCTCTCACCATGAGCTCCACATCAAAGGTACACCCCCCACAACACCTGTAAAACACACACCTGCTCTTCCTGTGTTGCCCCGAGCAACTCATCTGCATACTGACCCCCCCCCCCCAAAAAATACACCCCTCCCATTCCCAAACATAAAGACTCTTGGACCAACAGCATGCAGTAACTGGAATACACTGGCAAACACCAGGAGAAGAGAGGGAAGAAGAGAAACACACAGAGGGAGGTTTGCAGACAGTGTGAGGCAGAAAAAGGTAGCAAAGGATTAAAGGCTACAGGATTAATTGAAGACAAGCTCAGGCATTGGCATAGAATTCCCTCGAAAGTCTCATTTCTCAGCAGATTTAACAACCCTCACAAATAAAACTAGAAATACGAGTTTAAAGACTGCATCAAATCACATTGTTCAAACTAATAATCTATTTCCTGAAAAACAGCCTAATACGGTGACTGATCCACTGCCAACCAACCAGTGTCTCTTTGGTGAGAATGTGGTGGTCATAGTTATCCTACATGTATGCCCGTAAGGAAGGTTTAGGATATGCTGTCATTGTTCATTTATTCCCATGTCCCCCCGGGCAGTAACTGTGGTACACCGTACATAATGAAAAAGTCGGGAGACAGATGTGTTGACACCGTTGTTATTATTGTTTCATATCCTGTCAGAAAACTCATGTTTATTTTATTCTGTGTTCCATTAACGAAAGGTCGAGTTAAATCTGCTCTCCTCCAGAGAAGTGCTCTGCATCTATTTAATTTTCCTCTCCTGAGGCATGGAAAATACAACAGGAGGAAGGGAGAGGGAGGGAAGAAGGGAGAGAGGGAGAATAAGAAGGAGAGAATGGGAGAGGAGAGAGATGGATGGAGAGAGGGATGGAGAGGAGAGAGATTAGGGAGAGAGATGAGAGGGAGAGGTGAGAGGGATAGAGAGGAGAGAGAGATGAGAGAGATGGAGAGAGAGAGAGAGATGAGGAGAGATGGAGAGAGATATGGAGAGGAGAGATGGTGATGGAGAGGAGAGAGAGATTGAGAGAGAGGAGAGAGAGAGGAGAGAGAGAGGAGAGAGAGATGAGAGAGAGATGAGAGAGATGGAGAGGAGAGAGAGATGGAGAGAGGAGAGAGATGGAGAGAGATGAGAGAGATGAGAGATGAGAGAGATGAGCGAGAGATGGAGAGGAGAGGAGAGAGAAAGATGGAGAGGAGAGAGAGATGGAGCGAGAGATGGAGAGGAGAGAGGAGAGAGAGGAGAGAGAGGAGAGAGAGATGGAGAGGAGAGAGATGAGGAGAGGGATGGAGAGGAGAGAGAGATGGAGAGGAGAGAGTTGGAGAGAGAGATGGAGAGGAGAGAGAGATGGAGAGGAGAGAGAGATGGAGAGGAGAGAGAGATGGAGAGGAGAGAGAGATGAGAGGAGAGAGAGATGGAGAGGAGAGAGATGGAGAGGAGAGAGAGATGGAGAGGAGAGAGAGATGGGGAGGAGAGAGATTAGGGAGAGAGATGAGAGGGAGAGGTGAGAGGGATAGAGAGGAGAGAGAAATGAGAGAGATGGAGGGAGAGAGAGAGAGATGAGGAGAGATATGGAGAGGAGAGATGGTGATGGAGAGGAGAGAGATATTGAGAGAGAGGAGAGAGAGAGAGGAGAGAGAGAGGAGAGAGAGATGAGAGAGATAGGAGAGAGAGATGGAGAGGAGAGAGAGATGAGAGAGAGATGGAGAGAGAGATGGAGAGAGGAGAGAGATGGAGAGAGATGAGAGAGATGAGAGATGGAGAGGGAGAGGAGAGAGAGATGGAGAGGGAGGGAGAGAGATGGAGAGAGATGAGAGAGATGAGAGATGGAGAGGGAGAGGAGAGAGAGATGGAGAGGGAGGGAGAGAGATGGAGAGGAGAGAGAGATGGAGAGGGAGGGAGAGAGATGGAGAGGGAGAGATGGAGAGGAGAGATGGAGAGGAGAGCGAGAGATGGAGGGAGAGAGAGATGGAGAGGAGAGAGATGAAGAGGAGATAGAGATGGAGAGGAGAGAGACATGGAGAGGGAGAGAGAGAGAGATGGAGAAGAGAGAGATGAGAGGGAGAGAGATGAGAGGGAGAGATGGAGAGGAGAGATGGAGAGGGAGAGATGGAGAGGGAGAGATGGAGAGGAGAGAGAGGAGAGGAGAAATGAGAGAGAGGAGAGGAGACAGAGATGGAGAGGGAGGGAGAGAGATAGAGAGATGAGAGAGATGAAGAGGAGAGAGAGAGAGAGAGATGGAGAAGAGAGAGATGGAGAGGAGAGAGAGATGAGAGGGAGAGATGGAGAGGAGAGATTGAGAGGGAGAGAGATCGAGAGGAGAGTGGGAGACATGGAGAGGAGAGAGAGATGGAGAGGAGAGAGAGATGTAGAGGAGAGAGAGATGGAGAGTGAGAGAGATATGGAGAGTGAGCGAGATGGAGAGGAGAGAGAGATGGAGAGGAGATAGATGGAGAGGAGAGAGAGGGATAGAGAGTGAGAGAGATGTAGAGAGAGATGGAGAGGAGAGAGAGATGGAGAGGAGAGAGAGATGGAGAGGAGAGAGAGATGGAGAGGAGAGAGAGAGATGGAGAGGAGAGAGATGGAGAGGAGAGATGAGAGGGAGAGGAGAGAGATGGAGGAGAGAGAGAGAGATGGAGAGGAGAGAGATGGAGACGAGAGAGATGAGAGGGAGAGAGAGAGAGATGGAGAAGAGAGAGAGATGGAGAGGAGATGAGAGAGGAGAGAGATGAGAGAGATGAGAGATGAGAGAGATGAGAGAGATGAGAGAGATGAGAGAGAGATGGAGAGGAGAGGAGAGCGAAAGATAGAGTGGAGAGAGAGATGGAGCGAGAGATGGAGAGGAGAGAGGAGAGAGATGGAGAGGGAGTGGGGAGAGAGGAGAGAGAGGAGAGAGATGGAGAGGAGAGAGATGAGGAGAATGGAGAGGAGAGGGATGGAGAGGAGAGAAAGATGGAGAGGAGAGTGGTGGAGAGAGAGATGGAGAGGAGAGAGAGATGGAGAGGAGAGATGGGAGAGAGATGGAGAGGAGAGAGAGATGGAGAGGAGAGAGAGAGAGATGAGAGGAGAGAGAGATGGAGTGGAGAGAGAGATGGAGAGGAGTGAGATGGAGAGGAGAGAGATGGAGAGGAGAGAGAGATGGAGAGGAGAGAGAGATGAGAGGAGAGAGATTAGGGAGAGAGATGAGAGGGAGTGTGAGGGTAGAGAGGGAGAGAGAGATGAGGAGAGATGGAGAGAGATAGGAGAGGAGTGATGGTGATGGAGAGGAGAAGATTGAGAGAGAGGAGAGAGAGAGGAGAGAGAGATGAGAGCGATATGAGAGAGAGATAGGAGAGAGATGGAGATGAGAGAGAGATGGAGAGAGAGAGTTGGAGAGTGGAGGGAGATGGAGAGGTGAGAGAGATGGAGAGGGAGGGAGAGAGATGGAGAGCGAGAGATGGAGAGGAGAGATGGAGAGATGGAGAGGAGAGATGGAGAGATGGAGAGATGGAGAGGAGAGAGAGAGAGATGGAGGGAGAGAGAGATGGAGAGGAGAGAGACATGGAGCGGGAGAGAGAGAGAGAGATGGAGAAGAGAGAGATGAGAGGGAGAGAGGTGAGAGGGAGAGATGGAGAGGAGAGATGGAGAGGGAGAGATGGAGAGGGGAGATGGAGAGGAGAGAGAGGAGAGGAGACAGAGATGGAGAGGGAGGGAGAGAGATGGAGAGGAGAGAGATGAGAGGGAGAGGAGAGAGATGAAGAGGAGAGAGAGAGAGAGATGGAGAAGAGAGAGATGGAGAGGAGAGAGAGTGAGAGGGAGAGATGGAGAGGAGAGATGGAGAGGAGAGTGGGAGACATGGAGAGGAGAGAGAGATGGAGAGGAGAGAGAGATGGAGAGGAGAGCGAGATGGAGAGGAGAGAGAGATGGAGGGTGAGAGGTGGAGAGAGAGATGGAGAGGAGAGAGAGATGGAGAGGAGAGATGGAGAGAGATGGAGAGGAGAGAGAGATGGAGAGGAGAGAGAGAGAGATGAGAGGAGAGAGAGATGGAGAGGAGAGAGAGATGGAGAGGAGAGAGATGGAGAGGAGAGAGAGATGGAGAGGAGAGAGATGGAGAGGAGAGATATTAGGGAGAGAGATGAGAGGGAGAGGTGAGAGGGGATAGAGAGGAGAGAGAGAGATGAGGAGAGATGGAGAGAGATATGGAAAGGAGAGATGGTGATGGAGGGGAGAGAGATTGAGAGGAGAGGAGAGAGAGAGGAGAGAGAGATGAGAGAGATATGAGAGAGAGATGGAGAGGAGAGAGAGATGGAGAGGGAGGGAGAGAGATGAGAGCGAGAGATGGAGAGGAGAGATGGAGAGATGGAGAGGAGAGAGAGAGAGATGGAGGGAGAGAGAGATGGAGAGGAGAGAGACATGGAGAGGGAGAGAGAGAGAGATGGAGAAGAGAGAGATGAGAGGGAGAGAGGTGAGAGGGAGAGATGGAGAGGAGAGATGGAGAGGGAGAGATGGAGAGGGAGAGATGGAGAGGAGAGATGGAGAGGAGAGAGAGGAGAGGAGACAGAGATGGAGAGGGAGGGAGAGAGATGGAGAGAAGAGAGATGAGAGGGAGAGGAGAGAGATGAAGAGGAGAGAGAGAGAGAGAGATGGAGAAGAGAGAGATGGAGAGGAGAGAGAGATGAGAGGGAGAGATGGAGAGGAGAGATGGAGAGGATAGTGGGAGACATGGAGAGGAGAGAGAGATGGAGAGGAGAGAGAGCGGAGAGGAGAGAGAGATGAGAGGAGAGAGAGATGGAGAGTGAGAGAGATGGAGAGGAGATAGATGGAGAGGAGAGAGAGGGATGGAGAGTGAGAGAGATGTAGAGAGAGATGGAGAGGAGAGACAGATGGAGAGGAGAGAGAGATGAGAGGGAGAGAGATGGAGAGAGAGATGGAGAGAGAGATGAGAGGGAGAGAGAGATGAGAGAGAGATGGAGGAGAGAGAGATTGAGAGGAGAGAGAAGAAGAGGAGATAGAGAGAGATGGAGAGGGGAGAGATGGAGAGGGAGAGAGATGGAGAGGAGAGAGAGATGAGAGGGAGAGAGAGAGATGGAGAAGAGAGAGAGAGATGGAGAGGAGAGATGGAGAGGAGAGATGGAGAGGATAGAGATGGAGAGGAGAGAGGAGATGAGAGGGAGAGAGATGAGAGGGAGAGAGATGAGAGGGAGAGAGATGAGAGGGAGAGAGATGAGAGGGAGAGGAGAGATTGAGAGGAGAGAGAGATGGAGATTGAGAGAGAGATGGAGAGGAGAGGAGAGATGGAGAGAGAGCTGAGAGGAGGAGAGAGATGGAGAGGAGAGAGATGAAGAGGAGAGAGAGAGATGGAGAGGAGAGAGATGAGATGGTGAGAGAGAGAGAGAGAGATGAGATGGAGAGAGAGATGAGAGAGAGATGGAGGAGAGAGAGATTGAGAGGAGAGATGAAGAGAAGAGAGTGAGAGATGGAGAGAGGGAGATTAGAGAGAGATGGAGAGGAGAGAGAGATGGAGAGGTGAGATGAGAGGGAGTGGAGAGATGAGAGGGAGTGGAGAGAGATGGAGGAGAGAGAGAGAGAGATGGAGAGGAGAGAGTGAGAGGTGAGAGAGAGAGGGAGAAGTGAGAGAGATGAGAGAGAGATGGAGAGGAGAGATGGAGAGAGATGGGAGAGAGAGAGATGAGAGGGAGAGAGAGAGATGGAGGGAGAGAGAGATGGAGAGGAGAGATGAAGAGGAGAGAGAGAGATGGAGAGAGAGATGGAGAGAGAGATGGAGAAGAGAGAGATGGAGAGAGAGATGGAGAAGAGAGAGATGGAGAGGAGAGAGATGGAGAGGAGAGAGAGGAGATGAGAGGAGAGAGATGAGAGGGAGAGATGAGAGGGAGAGAGATGAGAGGAGAGGTGAGATGGAGAGGGAGAGAGAGCTGGATATTGAGAGAGAGATGGAGAGGAGAGTTGGGGAGGAGAGAGAGATGAGAGGAGGGAGAGAGATGGAGAGGAGAGAGATGTAGAGGAGTGAGAGAGATGGAGAGGAGAGAGATGAGAGGAGAGAGAGGAGAGAGAGATGAGAGAGTGATGGAGAGGATGAGAGATGAAGAGGAGAGAGAGATGTAGTGAGATGGAGTAGTGAGAGATGGAGAGGAGAGAGATGATGAGGAGAGTGAGTAGAGATGGGAGAGGGAGTAGATGGAGAGGAGGAGATGGGAGAGGAGAGATAGAGAGAGTGAGAGAGAGATGGAGATGTGAGAGATGTAGAGGTGAGAGAGGAAGAGTTGGAGTGAGTAGATGGAGTGAGGATGTGTGGAGAGAGAATGAGTGGAGATGGAGGAGAGGTGAGATGAGAGGGAGAGGAGAGAGGGAGAGAGTTGAGAGGGTGTGAGATGATAGGGAGTGAGAGATGGGTGAGGAGAGATGAGAGGTGAGTGAGAAGGGAGAGAGAGAGGTAGAGAGATGAGAGAGAGAGAGATGAGATGATGGAGAGAGATGAGAGGAGAGTGATAGATGAGATGAAGAGGAGATAGAGATGGAGAGGAGAGAGAGATGGAGAGGAGAGAGAGATGGAGAGATAGAGATGAGATGGAGAGAGAGATGAGAGAGAGATGCTGGAGAGAGAGATTGAGAGAGAGATGAAGAGGAGAGAGAGAGATGGAGAGGGAGAGATGGAGAGGAGAGATGGAGATGGAGAGATGGAGAAGAGAGAGATGAGAGGAGAGAGAGGAGGTGAGAGAGATGGAGAGGAGAGATGGAGAGTGAGAGAGATGGAGAGGAGAGAGAGATGGAGAGGAGATGGAGAGAGAGATGGAGAGGAGTGAGAGTTAGTGAGGGATGGAGAGTGAGAGATGGAGAGGAGAGAGAGAGATGAGATGAGGGAGAGAGAGAGAGTGAGTGATGAGGAGAGGGAGAGGAGAGATGAGAGGGAGAGGAGAGAGAGGAGGAGAGAGAGAGAGAGATGGAGAGGAGAGAGAGTGAGAGGAGAGAGATGAGAGGGAGAGAGAGAGATGGAGAAGAGAGAGAGATGGGAGAAGAGAGAAGATGGAGAGAGAGATGAGAGAGAGAGATGGAGGGAGAGAGAGAGATGGAGGGAGAGAGAGATGGAGAGGGAGAGATGAGAGGAGAGAGAGAGAATGGAGGGGAAGAGAGATGAAGAGAGAGATGGAGAAGAGAGAGATGGAGAAGAGAGAGATGGAGAGAGAGATGTAGATTGAGAGAGAGATGGAGAGGAGAGGAGAGATGGAGAGGAGAGAGAGATGAGAGGAGGAGAGAGATAGAGAGGAGAGAGATGTAGAGGAGAGAGAGAGATGGAGAGGAGAGATGAAGAGGAGAGAGAGAGAGATGGAGAGGGGAGAGGTGGAGAGGGAGAGAGATGAGGGAGAGAGAGATGAGAGGGAGAGAGAGAGATGGAGAAGAGAGAGAGATGGAGAGGAGATAGAGGAGAGATGGAGAGGAGAGATAGAGAGAGAGATGAGAGGGAAAGAGAGAGATGGAGGGAAAGAGAGATGGAGAGGAGAGAGATGAAGAGGAGAGAGAGAGATGGAGAGAGAGATGGAGAGAGAGAGAGATGGAGAGAGAGATGGAGGAAGAGAGAGATGGAGGAGAGAGAGGAGATGAGAGGGAGAGAGATGAGAGGGAGAGAGATGAGAGGGAGAGAGATGAGAGGGAGAGAGATGAGAGGGAGATGAGAGATGGAGAGGGAGAGAGAGATGAGAGGGAGGGAGAGAGATGGAGAGGAGAGAGATGAAGAGGAGAGAGATGAAGAGGAGAGAGAGATGGAGAGGAGAGAGAGATGATAGGGAGAGAGATGGAGAGGAGAGAGAGAGAGAGATTGAGAGGAGAGAGAGATGAGAGGAGAGAGATGAAGAGGAGAGAGAGAGATGAGAGGGAGAGAGAGATGGAGAGAGAGAGATTGAGAGGAGAGAGATTAAGAGGAGAGAGAGAGATGGAGAGGAGAGAGAGATGAGAGAGGAGAGAGATGAGAGAGAGAGAGAGATGGAGAGAGAGATGAGAGAGAGAGAGATGATGGAGAGGAGATGAGATGGAGAGGATGGAGAGGAGGAGAGATGGAGAGAGAGATGAGATGAGAGAGAGAGAGAGTTGGAGAGGGAGAGAGAGATGGAAGAGGATGAGAGGAGAGAGATAGAGAGAGAGAGAGATGAGAGAGAGAGAGAGAGATGGAGAGGAGAGAGAGATGGAGAGAGAGAGAGATGGGAGAGGAGAGAGAGATGGAGAGGAGAGAGAGAGATGGAGAGAGAGAGAGAGATGAGAGGAGAGATGAGATGGAGAGGAGAGAGAGAGATGGAGAGAGAGATGAGATTGGA
>NW_028163881.1:0-53418 GCF_964263955.1 Coregonus lavaretus | reverse complement strand
AATACTGTACGTCTTTGAATACATCTCTGTTTAGTTTTATAAACAAGGCTCTCATAAGCGAAAGTCAACCCTCACACTCCATCAAATATGGAACGTGTGTTTTTGAATTATGGAAGCATTTCATGTTTCCTGACTGGATTGAGAAATAATGAATAAAAACATGACAGGTAATCAGCAGGGAGCCATATGAAGACATGAAATCCAACATATGTTCTAATGTTAGCGTGTGTGTGTATCTGTCCATTCTCCTGCTGTGTCTTTGTCTCACTCTGACTCACACACATGAATACACAGATGAATACACACACACACACATTAATACACATACACACACATGAATCCACATACACATTAATACACACACGCATTAATTCACATACACACACATTAATACACACACACACACACACATATACACACACACGTTAATACACACACATACACACACATTAATACACACACACACACACATATACACACACACGTTAATACACACACACACACACACATTAATACACACACACAAACATTAATACACACACACAAACATTAATACACACACACATGAATACACACACACACACTCATGAATACACATACATACACATACATGTACTGCATAGACACACATCATCCTCCCTTCCTCCCCCACACAGACACACTCACACATAACCTTGTTCATTAACATCCTGTGCTCTCTGCTGTGCTATCCCATCAACCCCTTGTGGTGATGCCCAAACTGCCCCGGCCTTAGTTGATTGGCTGTCCTCCAGGCCCTGAACCCTCTCCCCTTTACCTCCTCTCCCAGGTCAACTTGTGGGCTGCTGCAGCCTGTGGATGGATGGATGGATGAAGGCTGGCTCCATTTAACAGGTGTTGGGAGTCACTCCCACAGGTGTGGGGGCCATAAAGATCTCCCATTAAGATTTTAACCTGTCACGGGTGACTGCTGGGAGGCCATTAGGGCCACTTTACTGTACAATCACGTCTCAGCCTCGTTACCGCGGGCAACACAGATGGAGCTAGATGAGATATGAGAGATGGAGCTAAAATGCCTTTGTTTGTGTGTCAGTTCATTGGTGCCACACTAGTTTCCAATGGCTGACCATAGAGATGGATTCATATTTCATACTGAGTCTAGAAATCTATCAATGTGTTTTCCTGCCCAGGGTAAAGAGAGGATGTGAAAGCAGTGCTGTTTGTCTACAGACAAAAGCATTCGGCAGAGTGTGGAATGAGAGGTTGAACTGAGGTCTCCACAGCAGCAGCAGCAACAAGCTTTCCCTCTCTTATCCCTGAGAAATGGCTGGCTTCCACGGTCGGTCAGACAGGCAGCATCAAGTGATCAACCGGATGGCTTCTGCTAGAGGGAACACTGCACAGCAACACCCCACTACTAGTGCCCTGCACTGCAGTCTCTGTCCCTGTCTCAGACACGCTCAGTGCTACATCCCAGCACCCTTTAAAGCCGCGGCGTGCCTCCTTCCTAACGGGGCTTTTGTCTCTGTTTCAGTGAGGTAACGTGATGTGCTGGCCCTGGGGAGAGGAGGGGGAGGGGAGAGCCCCAGGACATGGCCAGGAAATGGGCGCTCTACAGTCAGTCTCTCCCTCAGCCACAGAGCTACAGGTTCTAATGAGAATAGCTGTTCCATGAACTGCAGCGTTGCAGAGACAGGAGGGAGGCGGGAGGCCCTGACAAGCTAAGAGCCCTCGCCGTAGTTCCTGAATGCCAAAACAGGCCCTCGGGGGGAAGGAGTCATTCAAATTGATGGCTGTGCATCAGACACTTTTTATAGGGTAATACATATCATCCCCTACCACCTCCCCTTCTGTTTCTCACTGCCACATTCCCCCACTTCCCCCTTTCTTTCTTTATTTCTTTCTCTCCCTCCCAACCCATCTCTTTTTAACCCCCCTTTTCCTTTATTCTTTTCCCCCATATACCTCCTGCTTTCATCCCTCCTGCTTTCCTCCCTCGCTCTCAACATCTGTCAGCCTACAGTTTCCTGGCAGTTGACAAATAAAGAGAGAAATGGAGAGGGAGGGCCGTGTTCTCTCCTGTCGACTGCACCTACACTACACCACGGAAGACCTTGTATATAGAAAAATACTATACCACTGTCTCAGTACCAGACCTACAGCCCTACACACCCCTAATAACCATCCATCATGTAGCACAGTGCAGAAAGACCAGAGAGACCGTTTGGAAGACAAGGTGTTGACACTGGAAATGGCTGCCTCATCCTTGTATTCATCACAGGAAGCTGCTCTGGGAGAGGATAATTAGAAAAATAATGATTTCTATTGGGAGTATTTGTTATATGGGTTCTATTGGTACAAACAGCGCCGGAGAAGATGGCTGCCGTTTTACAGCCCTCTAACCAATTGTACTATTATGTGTGTTTTTCCGCGTTATTTGTAATTTATTTTGTACATAATGTTTCTGCCATCGTCTCTTATAACCAAAAAGAGCTTCTGGATATCAGGACAGCGATTACTCACCTCGTATTGGACGAAGATTTTTTCTTCAACGAGGCGGCCGCGAAGGATATCATACAGACACCCGACAAGGCCCAAATCCCCGTCATTCGCGTGAGGAAGAGACGGAGATATCGTGGACGGAGATCGGGGTGCCTTGTAAGGATCCGACGGCGAGCGAGTAAACTGCCTCTTCCATCAATCCTATTAGCCAACGTTCAATCTTTTGAAAATAAAGTGGACGACTTAAGATTACGGTTATCCTACCAACGGGACATTAAAAACTGTAATATCTTATGTTTCACCGAGTCGTGGCTGAACGACGACAATGATAACATTCAGCTAGCAGGCTATACGCTACATCGGCAGGACAGAACGGCTGACTCCGGTAAGACAAGGGGTGGCGGTCTGTGTATATTTGTAAACAACAGCTGGTGCACAAAATCAAATACTAAGGAATTCTCGAGGTTTTGCTCGCCTGAGGTAGAGTATCTTATGATAAGCTGTAGACCACACTATTTACCAAGAGAGTTTTCATCTATATTTTTCATAGCTGTCTATTTACCACCACAAACCAATGCTGGCATTAAGATTGCACTGAATGAGTTGTACAAGGCCATTAATCAACAGGAAAACGCTCATCCAGATGCAGCGCTCCTAGTGGCCGGGGACTTTAATGCAGGGAAACTTAAATCCGTTCTACCTAATTTCTACCAGCATGTTAAATGTGCAACCAGAGGGAAAAAAACTCTAGACCACCTTTACTCCACACACAGAGATGCATACAAAGCTCTCCCTCGCCCTCCATTTGGCAAATCTGACCATAAGTCTATCCTCCTGATTCCTGCTTATAAGCAAAAACTAAAGCAGGAAGCACCAGTGACTCGGTTAATAAAAAAGTGGTCAGACGACGCAGATGCTAAGCTACAGGACTGTTTTGCTAGCACAGACTGGAACATGTTCCGGGATTCTTCAGACAGCATTGAGGAGTACACCACATCAGCCACTGGCTTCATCAATAAGTGCATCGATGATGTCGTCCCCACAGTGACCGTACGTACATACCCCAACCAGAAGCCATGGATTACAGGAAACATCCGCACTGAGCTAAAGGGTAGAGCTGCCGCTTTCAAGGAACGGGACTCTAACCCGGACGCTTATAAGAAATCCCGCTATGACCTCCGACGAACCATCAAGCAGGCAAAGAGTCAATACAGGTCTAAGATTGAATCGTACTACACTGGCTCTGACGCTCGTCGGATGTGGCAGGGCTTGAAAACTATTACAGACTACAAAGGGAAGCACAGCCGCGAGCTGCCCAGTGACACAAGCCTACCAGACGAGCTAAACCACTTCTATGCTCGCTTCGAGGCAAGCAACACTGAAGCATGCATGAGAGCACCAGCTGTTCCGGATGACTATGTGATCACGCTCTCCGTAGCCGATGTGAGTAAGACTTTTAAGCAGGTCAACATTCACAAGGCCGCAGGGCCAGACGGATTACCAGGACGTGTACTCCGAGCATGTGCTGACCAACTGGCAAGTGTCTTCACTGACATTTTCAACATGTCCCTGACTGAGTCTGTAATACCAACATGTTTCAAGCAGACCACCATAGTCCCCGTGCCCAAGGACTCTAAGATAACCTGCCTAAATGACTACCGACCCGTAGCACTGACGTCTGTAGCCATGAAGTGCTTTGAAAGGCTGGTCATGGCTCACATCAACAGCATTATCCCAGAAACCCTAGACCCACTCCAACTTGCATATTGCCCCAACAGATCCACAGATGATGCAATCTCTATTGCACTCCACACTGCCCTTTCCCACCTGGACAAGAGGAACACCTACGTGAGAATGCTATTCATTGACTACAGCTCAGCATTCAACACCATAGTGCCCTCTAAGCTCATCACTAAGCTAAGGATTCTGGGACTAAACACCTCCCTCTGCAACTGGATCCTGGACTTCCTGACGGGCCGCCCCCAGGTGGTAAGGGTAGGTAACAACACATCTGCCACACTGATCCTCAACACGGGGGCCCCTCAGGGGTGCGTGCTCAGTCCCCTCCTGTACTCTCTGTTCACCCATGACTGCATGGCCAGGCACGACTCCAACACCATCATTAAGTTTGCCGACGACACAACAGTGGTAGGCCTGATCACCGACAACGATGAGACAGCCTATAGGGAGGAGGTCAGAGATCTGGCCGTGTGGTGCCAGGACAACAACCTCTCCCTCAACGTGACCAAGACAAAGGAGATGATTGTGGACTACAGGATGAGAGCATCGACGGGGCTGTAGTGGAACAGGTTGAGAGCTTCAAGTTCCTTGGTGTCCACATCACCAACGAACTATCATGGTCCAAACACACCAAGACAGTCGTGAAGAGGGCACGACAAAGCCTATTCCCCCTCAGGAGACTAAAAAGATTTGGCATGAGTCCTCAGATCCTCAAAAAATTCTACAGCTGCACCATCGAGAGCATCCTGACTGGTTGCATCACCGCCTGGTATGGCAACTGCTTGGCCTCCGACCGCAAGGCACTACAGAGGGTAGTGCGTACGGCCCAGTACATCACTGGGGCAAAGCTTCCTGCCATCCAGTACCTCTATACCAGGCGGTGTCAGAGGAAGGCCCTCAAAATTGTCAAAGACTCCATCCACCCTAGTCATAGACTGTTCTCTCTGCTACCGCACGGCAAGCGGTACCGGAGTGCCAAGTCTAGGTCCAAAATACTTCTCAACAGCTTCTACCCCCAAGCCATAAGACTCCTGAACAGCTAATCATGACTACCCGGACTATTTGCACTGCCCCCCCCACCCCATCCTTTTTACGCTGCTGCTACTCTGTTAAGTATTTATGCATAGTCACTTTAACTCTACCCACATGTACATATTACCTCAACTACCTCAACTAGCCGGTGCCCCCGCACATTGACTCTGCAACGGTACCCCCCTGTATATATAGCCTCCCTACTGTCACTTTATTTTACTGCTGCTCTTTTTTTTCTCAACACTTTTTTTTGTTGTTGTTTTATTTTTACTTTTTTTGTTTAAAATAAATGCACTGTTGGTTAAGGGCTGTAAGCAAGCATTTCACAGTAATGTCTGCACCTGTTGTATTCGGCGCATGTGACCAATAAAATTTGATTTGATTTGGGAGCATTTGGTATATGGGTGTTGTGACTCTGGGGGGGGGGGGGGGGGGAACGGTCATACGTCTTCTGTAACCTCGACAAGTTACTTTTAATCCTAGTTGACTTCGGGGATGTATTGCAGCCTTGGCCAAGATAAGATTTGAATTTGTGATATGTTCCTGTCAGACTTTTTGGCTGTTTGTTGTGAAAGGTAGCAAACATGAGTAACCGCCCAGGATGCCTGACGCGCGACGAGCCATAAACAAGCCAGCCCAGAGATATTAATCCCAAAACAACACATAAATAAGATGTGTTCACCCTCTGCATGCCTACTGCGCAATACAACCCCCCACTAAAAGCCTGCACATGAAATTACACTTAAGGCATGTTGAAACATGAATTTCCACTTGAGATTTCCGTTCATAGAGGATTCTGTCACTTAGCTCCTGAGTCCTGTCATGTAAAGGAATCTCCATAGCAACAGTGTTGGCAGAACCCGTTGGCTGCAGGGCTATGCTCAGCCCACTCTCTATAGCTCAGAATCTGCTCTGTCTAAAATATTGATCAGCGCTGAGATAGTTATTACTGGTTCCTAATTACCATCTCTCTATTGGCAGGGTGAGAAGGAATGAACCCTTATCGCCTTTTATCAATTTCACATGAGCAACCAAATTCAAGCCATCCAGGTCTACCAATCTGCAGCCTATTCATCTTCCATGAATCATTCATTCTGTGATCGATTAAGTGATTTGTTCAGTCAGGGCAATTTGGCAGCAGCCAATGAGGAGCTGGGAACAGACGCGACTCCATTTGCTATTGTCTAATTAATGCAATAAACATCCCAGGTAACAGATGAACACATTTCCCTGTGATGCTGGGCGGGTAACTCTTACTCTGCAGCGGGCAGATGGAGAAGCTGCAACATCTGGGCTTTGATGTCACCACAGTGACCAGTATCAGGGCTTTGTGCTGGTTAGAGAAACACAGCAAGCTCCCGACGTACTGCATCCTACCACTCTGGTGCTATGTAGAAATGTCTCCCCCACTGACTTAAGCTATGGCAAATATAGAGTGCCACAGATACAGACCCCTTCAATCCCATCCGCCGGGGTGAAAATCAGAACCACTTATGTTGAAAATTGAAGGAAAAACACTACAGCAAAAAATAGATGAGAAAAGACATGGCAAGTGGCGTGGTTAATTCTCTGAGTGCTTGCTGGCGGCTCTTGCAAAAATATGTGCAGCATGCACATCGACACACTATACACACACACAGTGCGCAAACACAGGCACACACATATACACACACAGACAATATACACACAAACAGAAAAACTAACTCATATACAGATACACACAGTAGACTAAATACTGGAAAAACACACTCTCTCAGACACACAGACTCTGAATTAGTTTAGAATCTCAGACGGAGTGTGTGATAGATATCCAGTCAGGTGTGATAGAGCAGTAGAGAGACAGAAGCCCTGGCTTCTCTGGGGAGCCTCCTGAATCCCTACAAAGGCTCAGTAACTGGTGTCATTGAGATGGGCCCCACTCTCTGTAACCCCTCTCTCCCACACGCACACACACAGAGACACAAACCCACAGACACACACACACACACACACACACAGAGAGAGCGAGCAGGCTGTGTGGGGTGCAGCAGGGGTACCTCCACACCTCTCCCCTGGGTAATTATTTTTACATTATTACATGTGCTCGGGTCCCAGTCGCCTTGGCAAAGTGGCAGGCAAATTTATCACTCCAGGGGGCTTTTGGGTTGCCGGCAGGGGAAGATAAATGATAAAATAAAAGCGTTCTCTGCTTAAATTGTTTCTGCTAATTCTGTTGGGGAGATTTATGAGTCTGTCTATTGATGCATGAACGGAGATGTGTTAGGTATGTTTGCACACAGGTCTGTGTGTTACGTAAACACGCAGGTAGGGCCTATCTGTTATCTATAGATCCATCAGTCATCTATCAGCGTTAGAGCAGGCTTGCTCAGTGCACTGAAGACATAATGCATATTTTATGAAGATGAGCCAAGGGTACTATTGTGAAGAGGTTAGTTGCAGGTTGTTGATAATAATACCGTTGAGATAGTCTAATGTTACAGTATAGTCTAATGTTATTCACCTTATTTAAATAATAAATAAATTAAACAATGTCTGAACGATCTGTTTTGTGGAGGTCTTCCTTTGTGGACTTCTTGCCGTTTTGTAAACGTTAGCTAGCTAGCTCAAAATGTCGTGGGATCACACCAAGAAAAACCTTTCAAAGACGAATGGCAAGTCTGTGCCACATCCACGGATTATTCAAGAGTGGGAGGACGATTTGAAAAAATGTCCGCATATCACCAACAAAGACATCGTCAATTATTTTGTATTGTCTCTCGGTGTGGATGGGTCAGAGATGAGGAGCTACAAAAGTACAGAGGAATATAAATACCTCCACAACGGCAAAGTTGGGCGGGTGCTTATTCACTGTCTTGGGGATGACAACCTGGTGTTCCTCAAAGCAGATGTCCAGCCCACTCAGAGCAAAACACACCATCATTCTAACTGGATTCTTGTATCTTCTGTCGGCACAGTGGAGACTGCAGGGTGTTCTTGTGTTGCAGGGCAGGGGAAGTCTTGCAGTCATGCAGCTGCAATACTATGGAAAGTAGCTAGCTCGCTGGCTTTTTGTTTATCATAATTTGCCCTTTCTATGACTGATATGTTTGATGTTAGCTAGTTACTTAGCTAGCTGGCTAATTGTGATGATACCATGTCACTGACCATAACTGATAACGTTAACTATTACAGCATACACACACGGTTCTTGGTTTCAAAGTCTCATTTTCTAAGTACACTGCTCAAAAAAATAAAGGGAACACTCAAACAACACAATGTAACTCCAAGTCAATCACACTTCTGTGAATGTCACGCCCTGACTCAGGGGACACTTATATGTTGAGTCAGGGTGTGTATATTCCTTGTTGTGCTTTTTCTATGTTGTCGATCTAGTATGTGTGGATCTATGTTGGCCAGTGTGGTTCCCAACTCCCCGTACTCACGCGAGGAAGCGTATGACTGGTCAGGCTACGTACTGTGTCGCCAGTACGCCGGCACAGTCCTGTACGTCCTGTGCTTGCACAACGCACGTGCCGTGCGAAGAGGGGCATCAAGCCAGGACGGAGTGTGCCGGCTCAACGCTCCTGGTCTCCAGTACGCCTCCTCGGTCCCGCATATCCTGCGCCAGTTCTACGAACTGTATCGCCAGTGCGCGTGCACAGCCCAGTGCGTCCTGTGCTGATGCCTCACACATACTGTGCGGAAGTAGGCATCCAGCCAGGACGGGTTGTGCCAGCTCTCCGCTCCAGACCTCCAGTCCGCCTCCACAGTCCGGCCCGGCCTGTTCCTGCTCCTCGCACCTAGCCAGTGGTGCGCGTCGCCAACCCGGCCCGGCCTGTTCCTGCTCCTCGCACCAAGCCAGTGGTGTGCGTCGCCAGCCCGGCCCGGCCTGTTCCTGCTCCTCGCACCAAGCCAGTGGTGCGCGTCGCAAGCCCGGCCCGGCCTGTTCCTGCTCCTCGCACCAAGCCAGTGGTGCGCGTCCCCAGCCCGGCATGTTCCTGTTCCTAGCACCTATCCAGTGGTGCGCGTCGCCAGTCCTGCCCGGCCCGTTCCTGTCCCTCGCACCAAGCCAGTGGTGCGTGTTCCTAGTCCGGTCCGGCCCGTGCCTGCTCCTCGCACCAGACCAGTGGTGCGTTTGTCCAGTCCGGCATGGCCCGTGCCCGTTCCACCGGAGCCTGGTCCGGCACCGGTCAGCTGCTCCACTCCGGAGCCAGAGCAGTCCGCTCCACCGGTGCCTGATCCAGCTCCGGTCAGCTGCTCCACTCCGGAGCCAGAGCAGTCCGCTCCACCGGTGCCTGATCCAGCTCCGGTCAGCTGCGCCACTCCGGAGCCAGAGCAGTCCGCTCCACCGGGGTTTAGTCCAGCTCCGGTCAGCGACTCCACTCCGGAGCCAGAGCAGTCCGCTCCACCGGTGCCTGATCCAGCTTCGGTCAGCGGCTCTAGTCCAGACCATGACGTCAGCCCCTCTCCAGGTTCGGGGTCTCCCACACCAGGGTCCAGACAGGGCCTGGCGTATCGTGGGAGGAAGGAGAGGGGAAGCAGCGCGCCGAGGTCCAGACCAGACCAGGGGCGCAACAGGGAGGCGGAGAGTGAGAGGTCGTCATGCCCCGAGCCGGATCCGCCTCCGAGGCGGAATGCCCACCCGGCCCCTACCCTGTTATGTTTATGTTGTGCGGTCGGAGTCCGCACCTTTGGGGGGAGGTACTGTCACGCCCTGACTCAGGGGACGCTTATATGTTGAGTCAGGGTGTGTATATTCCTTGTTGTGCTTTTTCTATGTTGTCGATCTAGTATGTGTGGATCTATGTTGGCCGGTGTGGTTCCCAATCAGAGGCAGCTGTCGCTCGTTGTCTCTGATTGGGGACCATACTTAGGCAGCCTATTGGCACTGTCTAGTTGTGGGATCTTGTTCCTTGTAAGGTATGTTGTGTGTTCTACCTTGGACTTTACGTTTCGTTTTGTTTATTGTTTTGTTGTGTGTTTATTTAGTTTAATAAACATGTACGTATATCACGCTGCGCCTTGGTCTGACCCGTCATTCAACGAACGTGACAGTGAAATCAAACTGTCCACTTAGGAAGCAACACTGATTGACAATACATTTCACATGCTGTTGCGCAAATGGAATAGACAACAGGTGAAAATTATAGGCAATTAGCAGGTGGTGACCACAGACCACTTCTCAGTTCCTATGCTTCCTGGCTGATGTTTTGGTCACTTTTGAATGCTGGCGGTGCTTTCACTCTAGTGGTAGCATGAGACGGAGTCTACAACCCACACAAGTGTCTCAGGTAGTGCAGCTCATCCAGGATGGCACATCAATGCGAACTGTGGCAAGAAGGTTTGCTGTGTCTGTCAGCGTTGTGTCCAGAGCTTGGAGGTGCTACCAGGAGACAGGCCAGTATATCAGGAGACGTGGAGGAGGCCGTAGGAGGGCAACAACCCAGCAGCAGGACCGCTACCTCCACCTTTGTGCAAGGAGGAGCAGGAGGAGCACTGCCAGAGCCCTGCATGTGTCTGCTCAAACGGTCAGAAACAGACTCCATGAGGGTGGTATGAGGACCTGACGTCCACAGGTGGGGGTTGTGCTTACAGCCCAACACCGTGCAGGATGTTTGGCATTTGCCAGAGAACACCAAGATTGGCAAATTCGCCACTGGCGCCCTGTGCTCTTCACAGATGAAAGCAGGTTCACACTGAGCACATGTGACAGACCTGATAGAGTCTGGAGACGCCGTGGAGAACGTTCTGCTGCCTGCAACATCCTCCAGCATGAACGGTTTGGTGGTGGGTCAGTCATGGTGTGGGGTGGCATTTCTTTGGGGGGCCGCACAGCCCTCCATGTGCTCACCAGAGGTAGCCTGACTGCCATTAGGTACCGAGATGAGATCCTCAGACCCCTTGTGAGACCATATGCTGGTGCAGTTGGCCCTGGGTTCCTCCTAATGCAAGAGAATGCTAGACCTCATGTGGCTGGAGTGTGTCAGCAGTTCCTGCAAGAGGAAGGCATTGATGCTATGGACTGGCCCGCCCGTTCCCCAGACCTGAATCCAATTGAGCACATCTGGGACATCATGTCTCGCTCCATCCACCAACGCCACGTTGCACCACAGACTGTCCAGGAGTTGGCAGATGCTTTAGTCCAGGTCTGGGAGGAGATCCCTCAGGAGACCATCCGCCACCTCATCAGGAGCATGCCCAGGCGTTGTAGGGAGGTCATACAGGCACGTGGAGGCCACACACACTACTGAGCCTCATTTTGACTTGTTTTAAGGACATTACATCAAAGTTGGATCAGCCTGTAGTGTGGTTTTCCACTTTAATTTTGAGGGTGACTCCAAATCCAGACCTCCATGGGTTTGATTTCCATTGATAATTGTTGTGTGATTTTGTTGTCAGCACATTCAACTATGTAAAGAAAAAAGTATTTAATAAGATTATTTCATTCATTCAGATCTAGGATGTGTTGTTTAAGTGTTCCCATAATTTTTTTGAGCAGTGTATATTAGTCTAATGTCAAATGGCAATGAGGTAGGTACAGAATCAAGGTGAGTTTTACAATCAAATAGGAAATTACCAACATATCCTAAACCTACTAGTTAAAAGGGAACTGTGTCAACTAGTCAACTGTGAATACCATGTAAACTAGTGTTCTGTACTGTAATTGACCGTTCTAACAGTGTTTTTTTTGTTGAAGGTGAAGAATGCTGTATATGGAGGATTGACAAGAGTGTCCTGTACAGATGAGTAATGCCAGTGGAACTCGGGGACGCAGCAGAATTTAGCTCCAAAAAGGTTGAGCAAGATCTGTTTCAAACGTCACAAACGAAGTGACGAGTTCTCCATCTCTACCTCCAACTCCTGCGTACCATTCCCACAATGCACTTAAGAAGAGTTTGGAAGGGGCCAATGTTCGAGTGGGGAGCCTTCTGCAGAAGTGCTTCAAAGCTAAACCAAACAGTAATCAAGTGCCAGCAGCAGCCACACAGCTACAGCAGCCTCATGGTGAACACGGCATCAACATACAGTGTCAGAAATGCTTGTCATTTTATGACGTTTATGTTAAGCTGGAGTAGTGTAAATGTGCCAGCTTGGAGGAGGTCACTAAAGCACAGAGTGCCTCCCATATGTGGTATTGACGCACGTAATCTTCCGATCACTGCTAGCTCAGCAAAGAAGGTTCCTGTGCGCACCTCAACAAATCCCGACAACTTTGTGCGGGAGCATCTCTTACACCGGTTCCATGGGAACTCAGCAAACATATATGGCAAGGAGAATGAGCAGGTGGCCTACACATTGATGGAGAGCTGTGTGTTTAGTCTGGAGAGTGGAGGCACAGTAATGAGTGTCAAGGAGCCACGGCTTTCTGCAAGCCCAGATGGAGTGTTAAACTCTCAAGAACTTATGGAAATCAAATGTCCTGTTCTAAGTAAGAAGTGTGAGTCTCTGACTGAACTATTCTCTGGCAAACTCACTGATGTGAAGCTGGTGGATGGGGTTCCTCCAGTTGCAACCCAATGGAGCCCATGGGTACTACATGGTGCAAATGGGCATGTTCTGCACAGGACTGGAGAGATGCAAACTGCTTGTCTGGGCTCCATCCGAGCAGGTTGTTATTGATGTGCCTTTTGATGTGAAGTTCTGTGCTAATGTTATCCCAAAACTGAAGGCATTCTATTTCACACATATACTGCCAAGGATAGTAGATGAGTTCCAGTAAGGCAGATTAACTCTGTGCTCCAAATATGTTCATCTATGTGGTAGCTAGGCTCGGGGCCTAATACTTTGTCTTTTTAAATAGTTCTTATATGTTTTGCCTTGTAAAGCTCTCTCTGTCAGCTCTACCTTATTACAGTGAGGGAAAAAAGTATTTGATCCCCTGGTGATTTTGTACGTTTGCCCACTGACAAATAAATAATCAGTCTATAATTTTAATGGTAGGTGTATTTGAACAGTGAGAGACAGAATAACAACAAAAAAATCCAGAAAAACGCATGTCAAAAATGTTATAAATTGATTTGCATTTTAATGAGGGAAATAAGTATTTGACCCCCTCTCAATCAGAAAGATTTCTGGCTCCCAGGTGTCTTTTATACAGGTAACGAGCTGAGATTAGGAGCACACTCTTAAAGGGAGTGCTCCTAATCTCAGCTTGTTACCTGTACAAAAGACACCTGTCCACAGAAGCAATCAATCAATCAGATTCCAAACTCTCCACCATGGCCAAGACCAAAGAGCTCTCCAAGGATGTCAGGGACAAGATTGTAGACCTACACAAGGCTGGAATGGGCTACTAGACCATCGCCATGCAGCTTGGTGAGAAGGTGACAACAGTTGGTGTGATTATTCGCAAATGGAAGAAACACAAAAGACCTGTCAATCTCCCTCGGCCTGAGGCTCCATGCAAGATCTCACCTCGTGGAGTTGCAATGATCATGAGAACGGTGAGGAATCAGCCCAGAACTACACGGGAGGATCTTGTCAATGATCTCAAGGCAGCTGGGACCATAGTCACCAAGAAAACAATTGGTAACACACTACGCCGTGAAGGACTGACATCCTGCAGTGCCCGCAAGGTCCCCCTGCTCAAGAAAGCACATATACAGGCCCGTCTGAAGTTTGCCAATTAACATCTGAATGATTCAGAGGAGAACTGGGTGAAAGTGTTGTGGTCAGATGAGACCAAAATCGAGCTCTTTAGCATCAACTCAACTCGCCGTGTTTGGAGGAGGAGGAATGCTGCCTATGACCCCAAGAACACCATCCACATCGTCAAACATGGAGGTGGAAACATTATGCTTTGGGGATGTTTTTCTGCTAAGGGGACAGGACAACTTCACTGCATCAAAGGGACGATGGACAGGGTCATGTACCGTCAAATCTTGGGTGAGAACCTCCTTCCCTCAGCCAGGGCATTGAAAATGTGTCGTGGATGGGTATTCCAGCATGACAATGACCCAAAACACACGGCCAAAGCAACAAAGGAGTGGCTCAAGAAGAAGCACATTAAGGTCCTGGAGTGGCCTAGCCAGTCTCCAGACCTTAATCCCATAGAAAATATGTGGAGGGAGCTGAAGGTTCGAGTTGCCATACAACCAGTAAGGATGCTCTTGATGGTGCAGCTGTAGACATTTTTGAGGATCTGAGGACCCATGCCAAATCTTTTCAGTCTCCTGAGGGGGAATAGGCTTTCTTGTGCCGTCTTCACGACTGTCTTGGTGTGTCTGGACCATGATAGTTTGTTGGTGATGTGGAGACCAAGGAACTTGAAGCTCTCAACCTGCTCCACTACAGCTTCGTCGATGAGAATGGGGGCGTGTTCAGTCCTCCTTTTCCTGTAGTCCACAATCACCTCCTTTGTCTTGATCACATTGAGAGAGAGGTTGTTATCCTGGCACCACACTGCCAGGTCTCTGACCACCTCCCTAAAGGCTGTCTCATCGTTATCGATGATCTGGCCTGACACTGTTGTATAGTCGGCAAACTTAATGTTGGAGTCGTGCTTGGCCATGCAGTCATGGGTGAATAGGAAGTACAGGAAAGGACTGAGCACGCACCCGAGGGGCCCCCGTGTTGAGGATAAGAGTGGCGGATGTGTTGTTACCTACCCTTACCACCTGGGGGCGGCCCATCAGGAAGTCCAGGATCCAGTTGCAGAGGGAGGTGTTTAGTCCCAGGGTCCTTAGCTTAGTGATGATCTTTGAGGGCACTATGTTGTTGAACGCTGAGCTGTAGTCAATGAATAGCTTTCTCACGTAGGTGTTCCTTTTGTCCAGGTGGGAAAGGGCAGTGTGGAGTACAATAGAGATTGCATAATCTGTGGATCTGTTGGGGCGGTATGCAAATTGGAGTGGGTCTAGTGTTTATAGGATAATGGTGTTGATGTGAGCCATGACCAGCCTTTCAAAGCACTTCATGGCTACAGACGTGAGTGCTACGGGTCGGTAGTCATTTAGGCAGGTTACCTTAGAGTTCTTTGGCACAGGGACTATGATGGTCTGCTTGAAACATGTTGGTATTACAGACTCAGCCAGGGACAGTTTGAAAATGTCAGTGAAGACACTCAGCGCATGCTCAGAGTACACGTCCTGGTAATCGGTCTGTGAATGTTTAAAGGTCTTACTCACATTGGCTACGGAGTGCGTGATAACATAGTCGTCCGGAACAGCTGATGCTCTCATGCATGCTTCAGTGTTGCTTGCCTCGAAGCGAGCATAGAAGTCCGGTAGGCTCATGTCACTGGGCAGCTCGCGGCTGTGCTTCCCTTTGTAGTCCATAATAGTTTGCAATTTCAATCATAGTCCTGTATTGATGCTTTGTTTGTTTGATGGTTTGTCGGAGGGCATAGCGGGATTTCTTATAAGCGTCTGTGTTAGAGTCCCGCTCCCTGAAAGCGGCAGCTCTACCCTTTAGCTCAGTGTGGACGTTGCCTGTAATCCATAGCTTCTGGTTGGGGTATGTACATACGGCCACTGTGGGGACGACGTCATCGATGCACTTATTGATGAAGCCAGTGACTGATGTAGTGTACTCCTCAATGCCATCGGAAGAATCCCGCAACATATTCCAGTCTGTGCTAGCAAAACAGTCCTGTAGCTTAGCATCTCCGTAATCTGACCACTTATGTATCGAGCGAGTCACTGGTACATCCTGCTTTAGTTTTTGCTTGTAAGCAGGAAGGATAGAATTATGGTCAGATTGGCCAAATGGAGGGCGAGGGAGAGCCTGGTACGTGACTGTGTGTGTGGGGTAAATGTGGTCTAGAGTTTTTTTCCCCTCTGGTTGCATATTTAACATGCTGGTAGAAATGAGGTAAAACTGATTTAAGTTTATATTTATTTAAATATTTATTCAGTACGAGGTGAGTAATCGCTGTCCTGATATCTAGAAGCTCTTTTCGGTCATACGAGACGGTGGCATAAACGTTATGTACAAAATAAGTTACAAATAATGTGAAAAGACACACACAATAGCACAATTGGTTAGGAGCCCGAAAAACGGCAGCCTTCCCCTCAGGCGCCATTGTTCAGATACACAATATATCATGTGGATAACGTTACATTTAAGTTGTATGAACATTCTCACTGCTCACTTGGCATCCTCATGGATGATCTCACCCTTCATGTTAACAATTGCTGCACAGTCTAAGACTTTGTCCATTTTGTGTGTCCAGTTACACGGGAACAGTCTGGGAGAGGATTCTGAACACCTTGAGTCGTCTGATAACTCTCTCAACATGTATACACACATTGGCTATCCTTCTCGTGCTTGTGACATCCTCGTCAGACAGCTGGCCTCCTTTCTGAGTGAAGACTGGAATGGCAAGGTTTACCTTCCTCTCTTAAAGCAGATCTCGGATGGTGAAGCCCCTGTCTGCCATAACTTAATCGCCAGGACTAAGGTATTCCAGGAAGCCAGAGTTTGGGTGATTAACTTGTCACTTCATCTGCCTTCATATGCAAGAGAAATTAACATAACGAGTCCACATGGAGCAATGACTACCAAATACTTGAGAGTATTGCTCGAATAATAATATGACTCCCCTCTGTAATGGAGATTGTCTGCTTTTTGAAGAGTGGTTTCAGAGCAGTCGATGATGCAAGTGGTGTTGGTGAACTTCTCTTTGAAGCACTGAGGTATTGTGTTCTGTTCCGTCTCTCTCGGCAGCCATGGAATGTAGATCCTCATGTGCTCCTCCATTGTGTCAATCCAGCAGGAAAGGATTCTGCTCACTACTCCCGAGGACACAGCAAAGCGTTCAGCAAGATCACCCTGGAGTAGATTCAGCTTCAGCTTCATCAAGGTTATCAGTATTTGATCAGTGATATGCATTTTGAAGTAAGCCTGGTAGAATTTCTGCAGAAATGCTACATGGTCAAAGAAAACACCAAGCGGAAGGCCAGTATACAACACTGAGAAAGTGTCATTCTTCAGGATGGTGTGGGTCAATGGGTCTGCACCACCACATTGGGTTTGTTTGTGGCAGGTGGGCTTGTTAACTGGTTCTCTTGACACGTAGCTGTGATCAGTAAGTGCTGGAACCTCCCATTGAGTATCAGCATCTTTATGCCGCGGTGGCATTGGCACACTGTTGAAGTCCTAATGAGATGTCGCCTTCTGGTCTGTACTGGACCATCATAGCCCAGCCACTTCTCAGGGAAAGGATGCTCTTCAGTCGGCCTCTTGTCCACAAAGTGATAGGAACACACAAGTGGAGGCTCCTCAGAGGAGGAAGGGGAGGACCATCCTCCTCAGTGAATTTCATAAAATTTAAATTGTAAAACATTTAAGTTATCATTTTTAGAGATAACTATACTAAATATAATCACATGTCACCAAACAATTGATTAAAACACACCATTTTGCAAACAAGGTCTACAGTAGCCTCAACAGCACTCTGTAGGGTAGCACCATGGCGTAGCCAGAGAACAGATAGCTTCTGTCCTCCTCTGGGTACATTGACTTCAATATAAAACCTAGGAGGCTCATGGTTCTCACCCCCTTCCATAGACTTACACAGTAATTATGACAACTTCCGGAGGACGTCCTCCAGCATATCAGAGCTCTTGCAGCATGAACTGACATGTTGTCCACCCAATCAAAGGATCAGATAATTAATCTAGTACTGAAAGCATAAGCTACAGCTAGCTAGCACTGCAGTGTTAAACATATGGTGAGTAGTTGACTCAAAGAGAGAGAAAGACAAAAGTTGAACAGTTTTGAACAAATGAATTTCTTCCAAAATGAAGGAGAAGCAAGAGTGTCATTTTTTCCCACTTTCAGTTTCACTTAACTAGCAAATACAGCTAGCTAGTTCAGCCTACTGAAACACCCTGTTCAAACAGAGAGATGCTATGTTAGCTAGCTGGCTATGACTTTCCAACACAACACTGGAACTCTTCCAAGTCAAGGTAAGCTTTTGGTATTACTAATTTATTGCGACCGGGCCCACCGGTGTAACTGCTTACTGACTGTACACTGTAACGTTACTGCATGATTGGAGCGGGTTTACTAACGCGTTCGTTTTATTAGCTATGCTGACTATGACGTTACTTTAGCTAATATGGTGACAACGATGTAGGCTGTGTGTAGCGGTTTGGCTTGGAAATGTTTTTCCGCATGGTCACATAAAGCTGATGTGTTATGCATTGAAGTCCACAAGCGAAGGGAAAAGGTGAGAGAGCGCAGAGATGCAAGAAGGAGTACAACGTGGCTGTTATGAAAGTGAACTGTGTTTACGCGTGATCAGGGGTGTATTCAGTCTGCCGATTCTGTTGAAAAAAGTAGTTTCTTAAATGGAAGCAAACGGAACAAAACGGGCATAAACATACCTGAATTTGTCCAATAGAAAGTCTTGTTTGCAACTGTTGGACTAATGATTACACCCTATATCAGCTAGATGCAGGCAAGAGCGTGCAAGGCAGTATTGAATGTCACTGTCTGTCCATGTGTCACTGTCTGTCACCTCAAATTTGTCTCTCAACCTGTGTTGAGTGGCCAGGGACTTTCATGCAGAGAAACTTAAATCCGTTTTACCTCATTTCTACCAGCATGTTGTAAACTTTCAGTCATAGGCTAGGTTGTAGCAACCTCATGATGGGTACAGGGAAAATTTGAGTATCATGTAGTAGCCTAAACCTATCACTGTTACATTGAACTGGGTGAATGGAATATGAATGAGAGTCATCCAATATCCTGTAATAGAAATAAGGCAATGCTCATGAAAATAAATTGTCCTCCTCATTTTAAACGGCACTGACCGCCACTGGAACACACATAGGGTCGGTTTGGTGGTTTCTTCAAGTTCAATGCTTTGAGCCAAAGCCGAAGAGACTCCTCGTCCTTAGATGTGGGTGCAAATAAAAAGGCGGCTCACAACTGCACTCGCTCCTCAAAAAAGTCAGGTGGTCAAAACACTCCTGCTCCATGAACAGCTTCCGTTTCTGCCAGTTATTGTGGCATCCCTTTACCGAACATAAAATGCCCGTTTTGCATGAATCCATGTTTGGGGAGTTGTGAGAAGCAATAGCGAGTTAGTTAGCTAGCTAGCTGCAAGCTACTGGCCTGAAGTGCTTAACCGGAAGTCTCCTACAAAAAAACCTGAACAGAGGTGAATAGCCTAATGATATAGTCTAATGTTATAGTCTAATGTTATAGCCTAATGTTATAGTCTAATGTTATAGCATAATGTTACAGTCTAATGTTATAGCATAATGTTTGACTAGGTTGCTGGGTTTTCACAGTGTGATGGAGTTGGTTTGAAAGCCCTTCAGAATAGAGGTGATGTGTTGTGTATGCAGTTGGTTTTGATTGGCAGAGTGATGATAGGTGTGGAGTTGTTTGACTCTGCGTGTGGAGAGAAGGGCTCTCTGTCCCTGATGGAACACCGACGGGAAGAACACTCACCTTCCATTGCTCATCAGACCTCCGTCAACACGCTGGAACGTCACTGGGGTCAGAGCGGAGGAGAGGAGAGAGGGAGCGCCAATACATAAAAGAAGGAGAGAAAAGAAAAAGCAATATGTTGAGTTAATACGTTTTCACATAGTTTCAATGACATTGATGACCACTTCAAGGCTGTATTGCCAACACTAATACCGGTTGATCAGAGAGGATACTGATGGTTTTAGCCCCCAACCATTATCAGGAATTATCCTTGTGAACGATCAGACCACTGCACCGCATGCTCATGTGTCCTCCCAATTTCTCCTGCAGCTGGCTGGATATTGATGGCTTCACTAAGGGATGCAGAGGCCCCACAGTGTCCATTCTTATCATGGAAATTTAAAAAATATGCTGTGATAAAGATAGCAGATTGCATTGCTTTGCATAAAGTGACACGTAATGTATTTCTCCCAAGGACAAGATGGCTGATGAGAGCAGAAACTCATTTTGTTTCTAAATTTTTTGGTTTGAGTTATAATCGGATTTGTGATTAAATCTCGGCAAAAACAAAATGATTAAAAAAGGCAGAGGGCTCATTAATCAGGTAAAATTACAGTGGCTTGCGAAAGTATTCATCCCCCTTGGCATTGTTCCTATTTTGTTGCCTTACAACCTGGAATTAAAATAGATTTTTGGGGGGTTTGTATCATTTGATTTACACAACATGCCTACCACTTTTTCTTGTGAAACCCACCAAAGGCAATACTTTGTAGAGCAACCTTTTGCAGCAATTACAGCTGCAAATATCTTGGATTATGTCTCTATAAGCTTAGCACATCTAGCCACTGGGATATTTGCCCATTCTTCAAGGCAAAACTGCTCCAGCTCCTTCAAGTTGGATGGGTTCCGCTGGTGTTTAGCAATCTTTAAGTTATACCACAGATTCTCAATTGGATTGAGGTCTGGGCTTTCACAAGGCATTTACATGTTTCCCCTTAAACCACTCGAGTGTTGCTTTAGCAGTATGCTTAGGGTCATTGTCCTGCTGGAAGGTGAACCTCCGTCCCAGTCTCAAATCTCTGGAAGACTGAAACAGGTTTCCCTCAAGAATTTCCCTGTATTTAGCGCCATCCATCATTCCTTCAATTCTGACCAGTTTCCCAGTCCCTGCCGATTAACAACATCCCCACAGCATGATGCTGCCACCACCATGCTTCACTGTGGGGAAGGTGTTCTCGGGGTGATGAGAGGTGTTGGGTTTGCGCCAGACATAGAATTTTCCTTGATGGCCAAAAAGCTCGATTTTAGTCTCATCTGACCAGAATACCTTCTTCCATATGTTTGGGGAGTCTCCCACATGCCTTTTGGCAAACACCAAATGTGTTTGCTTCTTTTTTTCTTAAAGCAATGGCTTTTTTCTGGCCACTCTTCCATAAAGCCCAGCTCTGTGGAGTGTACGGCTTAAAGTGGTCCTATAGACAGATACTCCAATCTCCGCTGTGGAACTTTGCAGCTCCTTCAGGGTTATCTTTGGTCTCTTTGTTGCCACTCTGATTAATGCCCTCCTTGGTGGTGCTCCTTGCTTAGTCGTGTTGCAGACTCTGAGGCCTTTCAGAGCAGGTGTATATATACTGAGATCATGTGACAGATAATTTGACACTTAGATTGCACACAGGTGGACTTTATTTAACTAATTATGTGACTTCTGAAGTTAATTGTTTGCACCAGATCTTATTTAGGGGCTTCATAGCAAAGGGGGTGAATAAATATGCACGCACCACTTTTCCGTTGTTTTTTTTTTTTTCATTTTTGAAGATGTTTTTTTTTTTTCATTTCACTTCACCAATTTGGACTATTTTGTGTATGTCAATTACATGAAATCCAAATAAAAATCCATTTAAATTACAGATTTTAATGCAACAAAATAGGAAAAACGCCAATGGGGATAAATACTTTTGCAAGGCACTGTAGATGTGTGGGGGCTGGAAGGGAGTGAGTTACAGATCCCCCTAGTAGCAGGGTACACTGACTAGCATGACTCTCAGAAGCCATGATGTGGCCTGGACTGTTCCATTACAGTGATCTATAGATAATAAATAAGGGTCTTTGACAGCAGCCAGTAAAACTGTAGCAGCTCAAAGTAAGAGGCCATTTCATCTCTGCTCAACACGGATGATGACAAGAAGACATTAGAAGACTGAGCATGTAAAACTTCAATGGATCACAGGAAATGCAAAAAAATATAGAAAGAAGCCCAGAGTTTTGGAAATCACCCCATGCAGATGACAGGGGGAGAAGGAAAAAAGAGAACCCTGCTTGAGTTAAGGAGCTGATAGTAATGTGGCTTGTTGTTCCCTAGATGGAGATTAAAAGGAGGAGGAGGGCTGAACATTTCTTCACTCCTCTCCTCTCCTCCACTCAGGTTTATTTCCCAACAAGCCCAGGCACGGGCCAAATAAACTCTTCAGAGAAAACAGGAAGAAAGAGGAGAGGAGATGGGGTTTTCTTATTAGTGACGCAGGGACTGAAATAAATTAAGGAAGGGGCTTGGGTGTGGCACAGCGAGGGGCTGCTGGTAGGACAACCTCTTCACTGTGTCATCAACCACTAGAGATTCAACCAACCAAAACATATTTACCATTATCATTCTAGAACTGTACTCTAGCATCTTGCAGTTTAAGTGAAAAACAAACCACAACACCTTTACTGATCTTTTGCTTCAATCATACCACACTGGCTTATTTGCATACAGCTTTGACAGCTACTCTATAGCTACTTCTCTTTTTTCCACTACCAATAAACTAATCACTCTCTCTCTCTCTCCATTTCCTAGGAGGAGGAAGAGTAGGGAGAAGGGAACAGGGAGGATGATACTGTGCTCTGCTGTGGGGAGGCCTCTGATGTCCATATCTGTGCTCAGACACATTTCTGCTCTGCTGTGGAGGACTTTAATGTTAGCCAGCCTGACGTGGCTGTTCCCAGATAAGCACGTTCTCCAATATGAATACAGATTAATCCCTTTTAATAACCATTAAGGGGGGAGGACATAATCAGCGTATACAAATTCCATAAAATCTTCTTCCCTGCTGGCCGCGTGTCTACACAAACCTGTGATTTACGTCTCCTGTAAGACAGCTTTACTGTAGGAGACAGGGACAGCCAGGAGGACACTGTGTGTGGGCATCACCTCATCTCCTAGCTCCTAGCTAGCTAACACCCTAAAACATTACACTACTAAAATACCAACACCATAATATTCATTTAAAATATATCTAAACCAGTCCTCTTCGTCCCCTTTAGTCCTTGACTCATTGTCGTCTTCCAGTGTACACCCCCCTGATCCTCTTGTCTCTGTGCACTGTGCTTACAATCTAATGAATACACACATACACTCTTCAGTTTCACTAGTACGTTTGAGTGGAACACTTATCTTCCAGCGGCCAGAGCGCCAGGTGAGTATAGGGAGTGGGGGATTGTCCATAGGGAGATCGGGGAGAGGAGCAGGGTGTGTATCACAGAGAGGATGTGTTGACTGGAGTGGCTTGGCTACAGCCAGGACCCCCAGTCAGCCTCCCTGAACTGGCCTTATCTCACTCACACTACTGGTACTGGACCAGTAGAGAGGAACCCCAGTCAGCCTCCCTGAACTGGCCTTATCTCAGTCACACTACTGGTACTGGACCAGTAGAGAGGAACCCCAGTCAGAGGGACTCATTTCATATGTAATGGACTCTGTTCTCCTACATTCTTCATCCCATCTCTCTATCTCTCTCCAGGAGAGTACACTGAGCAGAAAGATGATTTTCTCTCCTGTATTTACAGTTTCTTCCATCGAGAGACAGAGGCTGATTGATTGCTTGCTCAGCATTGGTGCCAGTCAGGTCCACTTTGGGAGAGCATGTACAGTAAATACTTTACAGTATAGGGCTAACCTTGTTACAGTTATCAAATTAACTGCAATTAACTAATTAGTCCACGACGTATAGAGTAGCGGAGCGACTTAACGTTATGAAGAGGGATAAAGAAGACTAGCAGAAAGAAGAAAAACCAGGAGCCGTTGAGGATATTTCAGAAGGGGAACATAATGACATCATCCCCAATCAACACCAACACCTGTAGAAAGAGAAGGACCCTTCAAGCCCAATGCATACATCTCACAGGAACATCAAGAAGGGAGTCAAGAGTCTTAAGGAGGAATACCCACTACAATCAAGAGGAGAGTCCCAACAGAGATACCAGACAGATGGAGGTTCATTGAAACATCGATGGTCACAACACCCATACATAGACACACAGCAACACAGTACAGTATGACAACCAGGCTGATGACTGTGCTGGGATGGGGACAGCTGTTTGTAGTGCTCAGGCCCTGCCCAATTACAAATCCAGACCATTTTCAAAGGATTAATTTAGGGAGGGGCTATTTCAAGCCATCTCTTCCTGCGGGAAAAAAGGTGTGAAATATGGGGTTTTGCCACCTCAAGGTAGGGATTTGATTTGTATTGGGAAAGGCCTGGAGTCTGTCAAACATATATAATGTAGGCAGGAGAGGAGAGTTGAGGAGGGACCTGTGGGGGGAGACAGACAAATGAACAGTACCTGCAGGGGTGAAGGTGAAGGACTGAACTGCAAAACAAGAAGACAGAGAAGTCGTGTGTTAAAGGCATGCAGAGGTGCTGTAAGTGGTGCTTTGGGGGGCTCTGCACACTGGGGCTGGGGGACAGGGAGGCCAAATGGGGCCAGAGGAGAGGGGCCATCCCCATGACCCAGTGTGCAGGGCTACAGCCAGGAAAGCAGCTCAGAGGCCACAGAGATGTAGCGATAGCAGCAAAAACCAAAGATAACACAACATACACAAAATATATCAAACAGAAATGAAGGACAGGTTACAGCCGTTTGACTGACTGTGGCAAGATCAAGAACTGTTCAGGTTCTAAAGTCAGTTTGCTCTAAGGAATTGAATGAATGTTAAAAAAGAGATGTGCAATATGAAAAAATACAAACTATTGAGAGAGAGAACTATTTTTCTTGTAATGTTGATTTAAAGTGCTAAAGCCATTGTTGAACAACATTACATTACATGCATTGCTAATGTGCCATCTATTTCCCACTCTCTAGTTAAATAGGCTGGCAGTGGAAGGCTGTCCATTGTGGTTGGCTGTCTTGACTGGGGTCGAGCACCCACACTCCGTCTGAAATGTCAGGGTCGGTGTGTAGGAGGATGGATGGACTGGCTCCAGCTCCAGCATGGCTCAGTCCTGAGTGACAGGCCAGACCAGCAGAGAGTCAGTTATACCAACGACCCACTCAGGTCCTGCTACCCTAGGCTAGTATCAACACTGTGAGAGGAGTACCAGCAACCCACTCAGACCCTGCCACCCTAGGCTAGTATCAACACTGTGGGAGGACGTGTCAAACATCACAACGATCACAACATGATTCACGCCAACACTCTGCTCTGCATCAATTTGTTCCATCTGAGCCTCATCATATCAGACAGTAGAAATATCCCCTCACAATAGAGTCAATAAAGAATTCTTTAAAACATAGTTCAGGGATTGCTTTTGAGGAAGTTTGTTGAGGAAGCAAGCTTCCAGTGGTACACTAATGTAACCTGCCTAAATTACTACTGACCCATAGCACTCACATCTTTAGCCATGAAGTTCTTTGAAAGGCTGGTCATGGCTCACATCAACACCATTATCCCAGAAACCATAGACCTACTCCAATTTGCATACCGCCCCAACAGATCCACAGATGATGCAATCTCTATTGTGCTCCACACTGCCCTTTCACACCTGGACAAAAGGAACACCTATGTGAGAATGTTATTCATTGAGTACAGCTCAGCGTTCAACACCATAGTGCCCTCAAAGCTCATCACTAAGCTAAGGACCCTGGGACTAAACACCTCCCTCTGCAACTGGATCCTGGACTTCCTGATGGGCCACCCCCAGGTGGTAAGGGTAGGTAACAACACATCGGCCACGCTGATCCTCAACACTGGGGCCCCTCAGGGGTGTGTGCTCAGTCCCCTCCTGTACTCCCTGTTCACTCATGACTGCATGGCCAGGCACGACTCCAACACCATCATTAAGTTTGCCGATGACACAACAGTTGTAGGCCTGATCACTGACAATGACGAGACAGCCTATAGGGAGGAGCTCAGAGACCTGGCCGTGTGGTGCCAGGACAACAACCTCTCCCTCAATGTGATCAAGACAAAGGAGATGATTGTGGACTACAGGAAAAGAAGAGGACCGAGCACGCCCCCATTCTCATCGACGGGGCTGTAGTGGAGCAGATTGAGAGCTTCAAGTTCCTTGGTGTCCACATCACCAACAAACGAACATGGTCCAAGCACACCAAGATAGTCGTGAAGAGGGCACGACAAAACCTATTCCCCCTAAGGAGATTTGGCATGGGTCCTCAGATCCTCAAAAGGTTCTACAGCTGCACCATCGAGAGCATCCTGACTGGTTTCATCACTGCCTGGTATGGCAACTGCTCGGCCTCCGACCACAAGGCACTACAGAGGGTAGTGCGTATGGCCCAGTACATCACTGGGGCCAAGCTTCCTGCCATCCAGGATCTCTATACCAGGCGGTGTCAGAGGAAGGCCCTAAAAATTGTCAAAGACTCCAGCCACCCTAGTCATAGACTGTTCTTTCTGCTACCGCAAGGCAAGCGGTACCGGAGCGCCAAGTCTAGGTCCAAGAGGCTTCTAAACAGCTTCTACCCCCAAGCCATAAGACTCCTGAACATCTAATCAAATCGCTACCCAGACTATTTGTATTGTCCCACCCCCCCCACCCCCCATCTGATTTGATTTGATTTGACAGTGTAGTTTGTATGTTGTGTGCAGAATTGGCGTCTGTGTGTCTCCAGCCTGCCGGTCTAACCTGCGTAGTTGCTGAGGCCCTTCCTCTTCTTCCTCCTCCAGTACAGCCAGATACTGAAGCCCATGAGGATGACCCAGCAGGCCCCTCCGATCCCTGCTATGAACGCCGGCTGCTTCACCACGTCTGTGATCTGCTCCGTGATGCTGTTGTTCCTGTTCCCACTCATGATCACTTCACGGAAGTCCTTACCTGGGGTGGGAGGGACAGGGGGACAGGGGGACGGGGGACGGGGGGACGGGGTCCAGTGTGAGGGTGTGTATGCAAGGTTGTTTGATTAATAAACAATTTTGTTGTTACAATTATTAGCCGGCTGGGGACAATATCAGCACTGTAATAGTCCCCACATATTCACTAAGAGCTCAATTTTACCTCAAGATATGCCTTCAACCTCAACAGGAAAATGTGAATTCCATGCACAGACCATAGTTAGGATTGGGCTCCAGGTGTAGAGCAGTAGATACGGTGAGATAGAGAGGCAATACCAGCCTCTTGTCAATTACAGCTAACATATTGACTGAGAGAGTAGAACATGGATGTGCTGTGAAACCTAATGTGCAGACAGAGAGAGGGGAGGGAGGCTAAGTCCTAAAAGCTGATGACAACCCCTCAGGTGATCCTGCTGTTTGCTTAGCTCAGACTCTAATTCACTTCAGTAAAATAGACCATGTGAGATGGGGGGCACACACCCTGCTCCGCATCGATCTACCAATCGAAGCTCACTCTGACTTGTCTGCCTGACACTATTTCATGGAGTGCAATAAGAGTTGGTTCTCAGAAGAGCACACATGACAATATATCTGCAATCTTTGGCTTGGAGAACTGAGATGGATTATAGGAGTGACATTGGGGAAATAAGAGTATGCTACAGGCCAAGCCATCAGTTATGGGTCAAATCAGACACAATCTGCCCCTGGTCCACATAAATCACACAGAACTACACCACAGCCCAGCTACACATAAATCACACAGAACTACACCACAGCCCAGCTACACATACATATAACAGAGCTATGGTTTAAAAACAATCAGTATGACTGATCATTCATGTCACACGCTCTCTAATAGTAAATACATTTGCCCCAATCAGTGATAATATTGAGCATTTAAACAAGCATTTTGTGTTCCCTGTCTGGAGGCCATGTTAATTGGAATGATGTTTTTTCCAATTTAAAAAAACGATATATGTCAAAAATGAAATGGGCTTTTCTGTAATTATGGATGAGTAATCAATGGGCCACTTTTACATTCCTCCATCATTCTACCATAAGGCCCCCTCATTCTACCCTTTCCCTTTCCCCTCCCCCTCCCCCCTCCCCCCTCCCATCCCCCCTTCTCCTCCCCCCGGGTCTCTTACCGATGACGATTGGCTGAGGTTCACTCTTTACCCCCACCCCTGCACTGGTGCTGGCGGCCACCTCCACCCGATACAGCACCCCCACCTGAAGCCCCCCCACAACCACCGACCGGATGGCTGCATCCACCGTCTTATTCACGTGGAAACGTGTCTCATTCCCTAGGCACCAGATCTGAAGAGAGGGAGAGAGACAGAAGAAGAGAGAACATAACATCCTGCCACAGTGGGGTCAAGTTGAGTATTATATTGATTCTGATGGCTTCTCGGTAAGCCAAAGCCATCAGGTTACATCCAGCCTATCATCTCTCTGTGACCTGCCTTGTACTCCTGGATGATGCCGTTCTGGTGGTCTGGAGGAGGGGGGTCCCAGGAGATGCTGATGGAGGTGCTGTTCTGGTTGCCCACCGTCAGGACTGTCACCTGCAGGGGAGGGGCACTGGGAGCTGGGGTTGAGGGGAGACAGATGGGATGGGGGGGGGGGGGGGGGGGCAGTAGACTAGTCAGGGAACAGGGAGAGGGAGAGTATTCCATTCTCTAATGCGCACACAACCTCACACACACTAACATCCACACGCACACACACACACACACACACACACTCTCACTCACACACCCACACATGCAGGACACTCTATACTCTCTCTCACACTCATCTTTATTCTGAGGAGGAGTGTGTGTAATGGTTAGCAAGTGGAAGACACAGGTGGCTGTGGGGATAGCAGCAGCTCATTAGAAGGGGATTTACATGGAGAACAGGCAAGTACGACACGTCTATCTTTAACATTTCACCATGATTTAATATCCCAGCCCTGCTCCTGCGCCTGCTCCAACACAGAGGGATTTACACACAGAATAGTGCTATTGATTTTCAGAGGAACAGCCAGGCAGAGTCAGACAAGTATCCTCAGTCAAGCTAAAACTCCTCCATTGACTCAGCCAGGGTGGCATGTGGGTCAACAGGCTTATAGGATGAGCCATATGGCAGTGCAGCCATACGTGAGGAACATATGAAGAAATGTATTTTGGGGAGAATTGAAACATGGGGCTAGGTAAACATATTGACTGGTTTCATCGATCAGCCAGGTGGAACTAAAGCCAGTGGAGTAGAAAGCAGGGGGGAGGCTCTAAAGCGAGGCACAGCTCTATAGATGGGGTGTGTACATGGCCTGAGAGACAGAGCCCAGAGCCTACAGCAGACATCAGCCCTGGGTTTCATTATTAACCTCACATCGATGTCATTTCATAGAAACTCTCTGACCGACCGACTGACCGAGCGCCGGGCAAATTAATAACAACGAAGCAAACTGAAAATAAAGTTTTTCTAATTTCCGCTGCGACTGGCAGGTGAGTCACACCACAGCAGAATGCTGACAGGTCAATTACTCTGAGGCTGCCTCTCTCTCACCTCCCCCAGCTAGCACCCACCCCCTCCAAAATGGCACGTGTCATGCTGCAGATCTACGCTCATCCCTCGCTGGAGCCATACTGGTACACTGACCCCCAAAAGGCCAAGAGAGGAGCAGGCATGGAGGAAGAAGACAAACGGCTCCAATGATGGACGCCTTATTAGAAACCACCACCAAGGGAGCAGACCATCTCCCATCATGCTTAGAGGCATCCACCGCCCTCCACAGCTGTGATAGATTACACAGAGGTGACAAAACGTTAAGTCGCAGCGCAGCAGCCATCAGAGACAATGTCGTTCAAAGTTAACGTTATGAATGATTTAACAGCTTATTATTATGCATATTTGCGCTAAACAATACACATTTCTCATTAGGAGCAGTGCCGGCTGCGCTAATAGAGCCATTAGCCTAGTGATGTATGGCTGGCAGGAATGTGACCCCCTGTCTCCACACGCACACACACACACACACACACACACACACACACACACACACACACACTACTGTGCTGCTGCGGGGATGGAGACTCACGTCACATCACACACTGCCATCACTCCCATACTAAACTATGTGCTAATCTGGGCCTCAGAGCCATTGAGATGTGCAGTAACTAATTTTCTATGCTGGGAACAGACAGGCAGCAGTAGGTAGATACTGTACTGTTGGCCTCCTACCCCCACTGACTACTGGTTCTAACTCTCCCCAAGAACCAGGCAGGCTGGCTGGGGTGTTTATCATACTAGATGGGCCTCTCTGGTCCCTTCTGAGTTCCTGTCATTGGACTTCATATCACAGGAATGTGTTCAAGAGTGTGTTCTATTCATAGAATGTGTTCTGGTTCTCATCCCCTTGGCTTGGCTGTCTGCCTCCGCTCTCCCCTCTCCAGATAGACCAGAGAGAAGGAGAAGAGAGAAACAAAGTGAACGACAGAAGGTAGAGTATTATCCCATCATCCTCCTGGTAGAGATGCTCTGGGGATGTGGATGCTCTAATAATGTTAGCTAATGGACACACTGAGTTTTCACTCTCCAAACCCCTACTCCCTATCAAACTGACTAACTTCACTGGTCTCACAGTGTCTGTCCCATGGCCTCACAGTGTCTGTCCCATGGCCTCACAGTGTCTGTCCCATGGCCTCACAGTGTCTGTCCCATGGCCTCACAGGAGCCTCCAGCACAGTCTCTGCCTCTGCCTCTGCGTCTGCCTCTGCATCTGCCTCTGTCTCTGTCTGCCTCTGTCTGCCTCTGTCTCTGTCTCTGTCTGCCTCTGTCTCTGTCTGCCTCTGCCTCTGTCTGCCTCTGCCTCTGTCTGCCTCTGCCTCTGTCTGCCTCTGCCTCTGTCTGCCTCTGTCTGCCTCTGCCTCTGCCTCTGTCTGCCTCTGTCTCTGTCTGCCTCTGCCTCTGTCTGCCTCTGCCTCTGTCTGCCTCTGCCTCTGTCTGCATGTGACTGGGATGGGTCGACACACACAGAGGTTCTGTTGTGACAGAAGTAGAAAGAGCTAGATCTCTCAGAGGGCCTAGGCTGCAGACAGAGAAGAGGCAGGGAGTTTTATCAGAGCTAGTAATAGCTGGTCTAGGCAGGTGCTGTGGGGCGGTGTGTTTGTGTGTGTGAGATGAGGCAGTCACAGGGCCTACAGTACATAGCGCTGCAGCATACAGGGGCTGGTCACAGGAGATAGGGCCCCTCCACTGAGACTGGGGGAAATAAATGGGCCTGTCACAGCAGCTGGATCTGAACTGTCTCCTCTCTTCCCAGGTGTGTATATGATTGTGTAGGGAAAGGAAGGGAGGGGGGACATAGCCTTGGGGTATCTGTGTGTGTTTATGTTGATCGTGTTCCCCTGCATGGACTGTACATGTTTGTCTAACCTACTATTCAACTTCATCACATGAATAGGTACAGCATGTACAGCTATATCACCGTCCATATCATCTGCCTATTCCCAGTGTAACAGGTAATGAGGTGAATCCCAGTCTACTCCATTAGAGGTGGGAAAGTATGGAGGATCCCACAGGCTGGCCCGAGGCCTGGAGGTATGGATTGTGTATGTGTGTGTGTGTGTGTATCAGTGTGCAGCATGTCTCTCTCCAGCCCTGTCATGTCCTGTCAGAGTCAGGCTGAGGTTGACAGCTCCTTCTCCCAGCAGGAAGTGAGCGAGCGCTGCGTCCAGCTCAGCTCATGGCTGCAGGGTGATGGATGAGAAGCAGGCCAACAGAAACACCACCAATCATAAACAATCAAGCACAGCAGAAAGGTCAGCACGCTACACAGTGGGAGGAACAAACACACACACAAACACACACACACACACACAAAATACCCCTAAAATGTCACAGCAGTAGACAGAGTACTGTGAGCGACATTTATGATATCATGACAATTGGACGCCCTACAGGGAAACATGTCAAACAGTCATCCCAAATCTGTGTGGACAGAAACCACTTGGATGGAGGAAAATGCCCATGAAATAACATGGTGATTTCTTTACCTTCCTCTGTGGTGCGAGCCGACCTGGACTCACTGTCCATGCCCTGGAACTCATTAAAGTAGGGCCGGATCTTGATCTCATAGATGATGCCTTTCTTGAGGTTGGAGAGGACCACGCTGCGCTCTGAGGGGATCTTCACATCCTGGGTCTGCCAGGGTCCTGGGGAAAACAGGCCAGACATCTGCCTATACAGAACTCTGTAGCCCTGGATGAACTGGGACTGACGGTCCACCTGGGACAGATACATGGGGAGAAGAGAAGAGAGGGGTTAGCTTCACTCATCTGTTCGAGGTTCCTAGGAAACACAACATTTCTTCTCTTCAGTTAGGACAGAGTTGAGAGGAAATACAACATGTCTTCTCTTCAGTTAGGACAGAGTTGAGAGGAAATAGAGAAATAAAGATCATGACCATAGGTGTGCAGCACAGTACTCAGACACCAGAGTACATTAAACAATGTTGTTCAACAGATGTACTTGTTCCTCCCCAAGATCACATCGTGCCACTTTAGAGGCTGTTCCAGTTTTAATTGGTAATTTATCATCAGCTCTGACACAATTAGCTCAATTAGCATCCTCCCTCCGAGAGAGAGAGAGAGAGAGCAGAGGAGAGAGAGAGAGAAAGCAGAGGAGAGCAGAACAGAGCAGAGGAGAGGAGAGAGAGAGAGAAGAGGAGAGAGAGAGGGAGGAGAGAGCACAGCGGAGAGAGAGAGAGAGGGGAGAGAGAGCAGAGCAGAAGAGAGAGAGAGAGCAGAGGATAGAGAAAGATCAGAGGAGAGAGAGAGAGAGAGAGAGAGAGAGAGAGAGAGAGAGCATTGGAGAGAGAGCAGAGGAGGAGGAAGCGAGAGAGAGGGAGAGATAGGGAGAAGAGAGATTAGAGGAAAGAGAGAGAGAGAGAGAGAGAGAGAGAGAGAGAGAGAGAGAGAGAGAGAGAGAGAGAGAGAGGAGAGGAGAGGAGAGGAGAGAGAGCAGAGGAAAGGAGAGAGAGAGAGGAGAGAGAAAGAGAAGAGCAGCATGGCATTACCTCCCTCTTTCTCAGCACACTGAGCACACAGCACCCAGGCCTTGCATAAAAAGGATTTCAGGAGCACAGCTATAACAGCCCTACATATGCATGTCTCTCTTGTACTGTAACTACCAACTAGTGAAACCCACGGCTGGGTCCCACAAGGACTAGGACAAACGTGTGAGTGTCAGATGATTGGTCGGTGACTGTCGTCCAACCCAGAGGAACTCTGGGAGAATACAAAATACACACCAGGGACAATAAAGACAAATCTGTTCAATCGAGGAGACAGAGAGCCCAGAGGTGCGATAGTGCTCTCCCTGCCAATAAGGGGCCTTGGTTCAAAACTTGGGCCCTTTTAGCCAGAGAGAGAAAAGTTGCATTTATACAGGGGAGGAGGGGGCATAACTCACAGTAATGGCTTGTTAACAGTGGGAGAAATGAGAGGGCCTTTCAAGTGGGATATTAAGCATCTGTTTCAGCCTGTGTAGCCTGAGTAAATCAGCAGAATGGATTCTGGGCTAGCATGGTGTGTAACTTTCATTAATGGAATGATTTGGGAATATAAAAACCTTTCCGAGGCCGCACTATGTTTACTGAATGGGCCCTGATTGATTAGGTGGTCGTGTTCTGTGTTGATTGTACACACACTCATAAAGCAATGCTTTAGTATTAAATAAGCCTGTTAGTCTGGGGGGTGGAAGCTTATTATGGGGTGTCAATAAACATGTCACAGGGAAAACTGCTAATGTGGTTCATTTAGAAATGAAAGCAGCCACCCCAATGTCACCCAACGACATCATAAATATCAACTACTGACTGATTTATAGTGGAGCGGAACAACTGGGGCTAGTTAACGCAGGATAGAAGACCAATGAGGAAATAAAGTCAACCTTGAGTAAGAAGACGAGAGTGCATGTTTAAATGTCATGGTCTAATGTAGAAATACATTGACTGCAAGGATTTTGTCATTAACTGCTGTGTACCCTAGTACTGTAAGAGGCATGATTTCTCTCAATAATTCAGCCTCAGTCCAAATCGTGTTTCTAAATGAATTAAACAGTGTCTCTCTGGCACATGTCTGTCCTTATGGTGGGGTAGACACAGACAGACTGTGCAATGTGTGTGTGGTGTGTGGTGTGTGGTGTGTGGTGTGTGGTGTGTGTGTGTGTGTATGTGTGTGTGTGTGATGTGTTGGGGAGCAGGTGTGTGTGGGGGAGAGGTTGGTGAGTAAGCTGGTTTGAGAGACACTCCAGAGATGGAGGACCACAAACATGCCAAATATACACCATTCATTTCAATGTACTTGTTTCTATGCAAAGCTTTTATCTTAATTCAAAATTAACCAAAGATAGACGTAAGATTGATGAGACCAGATGTCCCTGACACCTCTTTTGATGTTCGCTGCAGCTGAATGAAACCATTTCTCAACTGTTTGATGTTCACTTAAGAGTCAGCTATTATAATGTATCAAAGCTGTATAGTCTTAGGATTTATTTGATTCGTATTTCCTTACATGAAAACACCAACAGGAGCCCTGAGGAACACCTTGCCAGCTTCAAAGAGTCCACATACCCTTTATATCAACTCTAATGACTTTAGGACTCAAGGTGGTAAAATCAAAGACATAAAAAGGCCAGAGCTGAGTAGTTATTCGAGAATGAGGTTGGTGTAAATTCAAATTGATTTCACATATTTAATCTTATACGACAGAATAAAGGAACACACAGACACCTGGCAGAGCTGAATAGCAATAACTAACTGCAAAGTCTGCTGAATGGTTATGTCTGTGACATACAGTTGAATTGTCAAATCAAATGTTTTGTCACAAGCGCCAAATACAACAGGTGTACACCTTACCGTGAAATGCTTACTTACAAGCCTTTAGCTAATTTTCCCCCAATATCGGACACCCACTAACTTCGGACACTCTCTAGCGGTTGGAGGACTAAATCACCTCGAGCTCAACTGTCACGTTCGTTTAAAGAAGGGTCGGACCAAGGTGCAGCGTGATATGCGTACATGTCTATTAACGATAAACACACGACAAAACAACAAAGGAAACGAAACGTGAAGTCCAAAGGTACAACACAACAAACCTTACACGGATCAAGAACCCACAACTAGACAGTGCCAAAAGGCTGCCTAAGTATGATTCCCAATCAGAGACAACGAGCGACAGTTGCCTCTGATTGGGAACCACACCGGCCAACATAGAAATACAAATCTAGAATATTCACACCCTGACCAAACTAGCTAGAGTTCTGTAGGCCAGGGCGTGACATCAACATTTAAATGGACTGGAAAATGACGGTAAGTTTTGCGACTAACGACACCCTTCTAGCTAGCTGACCACTGATTTTCAGTGCAATTTATGTAAGTTAGGTTTTGAGAGTTTTCAAAAAAGTTATACAGTATGTTGGTTCAATCTTGTAATTGAACAAAATAGTAAGGTGGCCAATAACGATAATACGGGACATATTTTTTTGCTAAACCGCTTATCAAAAAGCTGATAATAGTAGTATTCACTGAATTGTCAAACATGATAATTGCTAACCCGTTAGCTAACATTTTTACGACACCAATAATCACAAAACTTGATGGCTTGATCACAAGATAACACTGTTGAAGGTAATACATTTCTTAAACACTGTTGAATATGCCGATAATATGGGGTTCCACGCTAGACAGAGAGAGTGCAGTTTTAAGAAAATATAATTAAAAAAATATTTACTAAATGAACTAAAGTTAAAAATAAAAAATACAGGGGGTACCAGTACAGAGTCAATGTGCGGGGGCACAGGTTAGTCGAGGTAATTGAGGTAACGTACATGTGTGAAGAGGTAAAGTGACTATGCATAGAAAATAAACAGACAGTAGTCGTGCCATCTTCGCAAATGTCTTGGTGTGTTTGGACCAAGATAGTTTGTTGGTGATGTGGACACCAAGGAACTTGAAACTTTCGACCCGCTCCACTACAGCCCCGTCGATGTGAATGGGGGCATTATCGGCCCTCCTTTTCCTGTAGTCCACAATTATCTCCTTTGTCTTGCTCACGTTGAGGGAAAGGTTGTTGTCCTGGCACCACACTGCCGGGTCTCTAAACTCCTCCCTATAGGCTGTCTGATCGTTGTCGGTGATCAGGCCTACCACCGTTGTGTCGTCAGCAAACTTAATGAGGGTGTTGGAGTCATGCGTGGTCATGCAGTCGTGGGTGAACAGGGAGTACAGGAGGGGACTAAGCACGCACCCCTGAGGTGCCCCCGTGTTGAGGATCAGCGTGGCAGATATGTTGTCCCAGGGTCCTTAGCTTAGTGCTGAGTTTTGTGGGCACTATTGTGTTGAACGCTGAGCTGTAGTCAATGACCAGCATTCTCACATACACTACCAGTCAAAAGTTTGGACACACCTACTCATTCAAGGGTTTTTCTTTATTTTTACTATTTTTTACATTGTAGAATAATAGTGAAGACGTCAAAACTATGAAAGAGCACATATGGAATCATGTAGTAACCAAAAAAAGTCTTAAACAAATCAAAGTATATTTTATATTTGAGATTCTTCAAATAGCCACCCTTTGCCTTGATGACAGCTTTGCACACTCTTGGCATTCTCTCAACCAGCTTCATGAGGTAGTCACCTGGAATGCATTTCATTTAACTGGTGTGCCTTCTTAAAAGTTAATTTGTGGAATTTCTTTCCTTCTTAATACGTTTGAGCAAATCAGTTGTGTTGTGACAAGGTAGGGGGGGTATACAGAAGATCACCCTATTTGTTAAAAAAAGTCCATATTATGGCAAGAACAGCTCAAATAAGCAAAGAGAAACGACAGTCCATCATTACTTTAAGACATGAAGGTCAGTCAATACGGAACATTTCAAGAACGTTTAAAGTTTCTAAAGTGCAGTCGCAAAAACCATCAAGCGCTATGATAAAACTGGCTCTCATGAGGACCGCCACAGGAAAGGAAGATCCAGAGTTAACTCTGCTGCAAAGGATAAATTAATTAGAGTTACCAGCCTCAGAAATTGCAGCCCAAATAAATGCTTCACAGAGTTCAAGTAACAGACACATCTCAACATCAACTGTTCAGAGGGAACTGTGTGAATCAGGCCTTCATGGTCGAAATGCTGCAAAGAATCCACTACTAAATGACACTAATAAGAAGAAGAGACTTGCTTGGGCCAAGAAACACGAGCAATGGACATTAGACCGGTGGAAATGTGTCCTTTGGTCTGGAGTCCAAATTTGAGATTTTTTGGTTCCAACCGCAGTGTCTTTGTGATACACGGTGTGGGTGAACGGATGATCTCTGCATGTGTAGTTCCCACCGTAAAGCATGGATGAGGAGGTGTTATGGTGTGGGGGTGCTTTGCTGGTGATTGTCTGTGATTTATTTAGAATTCAAGGCACACTTAACCAGCATGGCTACCACAGATTTCTGCAGCGATACGCCATCCCATCTGGTTTGGGCTTAGTGGGACAATCATTTATTTTCAACAGGACAATGACCCAACACACATCAAGGCTGTGTAAGTGCTATTTTACCAAGAAGAACAGTGATGGACTGCTGCATCAGATGACCTGGGTTCCACAATCCCCCGACCTCAACCGTGAAGGCAGAGTGAATGAAAAGCAGCCAACAAGTGCTCAGCATATGTGGGAACTCCTTCAAGACTGTTGGAAAATAATTCCAGGTGAAGCTGGTTGAGAGAATGCCAAGAGTGTGCAAAGCTGTCATCAAGGCAAAGGATGGCTATTTGAATAATCTCAAATATAAAATAGACTTGTTTGGTTACTACATGATTCCATATGTGTTATTTCATAGTTTTGATGTCTTCACTATTATTATACAATATAGAATATAGTAAAAATAAAGAAAAACCCTTGAATGAGTAGGTGTGTCCAAACTTTTGACTGGTACTGTAGGTGTTCCTTTTGTCCATATTGGAATGGGCAGTGTGGAATGCGATTGAGATTGCGTCATCTGTGGATCTGTTGGGGCGGTAGTCATTTAGGCAGGTCACCTTCACTTTCTTGGGTACAGGGATTATGGTGGTCTGCTTGAAATGTAGGTATTACAGACTCGGTCAGGGAGAGGTTGAAAATGTCAGTGAAGAGACTTGCCAGTTGGTTCGCGCATGCTCTGAGTACACATCCTGGTAATCCGTCTGCCTTGTGAATGTTGACCTGTTTAAAGGTCTTGCTTACATCGGCTACGGAGAGCGTGATCACACAGTTGTCCGGAACAGTTGGTGCATGCTCTGGTAGGCTCGCGTCACTGGGCAGGTCGCGGCTGGGTTTCCCTTTGTAGTCCATAATAATTTGCAAGCCCTACCACATCCGACGAGCGTCAGAGCCGGTGTAGTAGGATTCAATCTTAGTCCTGTATTGACGCTTTGCCTGTTTGATGGTTCGTCTGAGGGCATGGCGGAATTTCTTAGTGGTTGAAAATGTCAGTGAAGACACTTGCCAGTTGGTCCGCGCATGCTCGGAGTACACGTCCTGGTAATCCGTCTGACCCTGCGGCCTTGTGAATGTTGACCTGCTTAAAATATAGTATTATGGTCAGATTTTCCAAATGGAAGGCGAGGGAGAGCTTTGTATGCGTCTCTGTGTGTAGAGTAATGGTGGTCTAGAGTATTTTTTCTTCTGGTTGCACATGTGACATGCTTTAGGAATTAGGAAAAAGTGATTTAAATTTGCATGCATTAAAGTCCCCGGCCACTAGGAGTGCCACTTCTGGATGAGCATTTTCTTGTTTGCTTATGGCCTTATACAGCTCGTTGAGTGCGGTCTTAGTGCCAGCGTTGGTTTGTGGTGGTAAATAGACGAAAAATATAGATGAAAACTCTCTCGGTAGATAGTGTGGTCTACAGCAATGCATCGAGACTACTTTAATAATAGACATCGCGGACCAGCTGTTATTTACAAATAGACACACACACCCACCCCTCGTCTTACAGGACGTAGCAGTTCTGTCCTGCCAATGCGCAGAAAACTCAGCCAACTGCATATTATCTGTGTCGTCGTTCAGCCACGACTCAGTGAAACATAAGATATTACCATTTTTTATGTTCCGTTTGTAGGATAGTCTCGAACGGAGCTCATCCAGTTTATTCTCCAGTGATTGCACATTGGCCAATAGAACGTAAAGGCAGGTTACCCACTCGCCGACTAATTCTCACAAGGCACCCTGATCTCCGCCCCCTGTATTGGTGAAGGCACCCTGATCTCCGCCCCCTGTATTTCCTTATTTTCTTCATTGGAATGACAGGGATTTGGGGCTTGTCTGGGAGCAACATTATATATTCTGAGTCAGACTCATTAACGACCAATCACAGTGTGACACTTACCGTCCAGGTGACCTGAATGGTGGTGGGGCTCAGAACGACCGGGTTGTGAAGACGAACTATGACCTCCCCCAGCTCCTTCTGCACATGTCTGTGGTCCACCCCCTGGGCTGGAGGACTGATGTCTGTAGAGAGAGAGAGAGAGAGAGAGAGAGAGAGAGAGAGAGAGAGAGAGAGAGAGAGAGAGAGAGAGAGAGAGAGAGAGAGAGAGAGAGAGAGAGAGAGAGAGAGAGAGAGCGAGAGAGAGAGAGAGAGAGAGAGAGAGAGAGAGAGAGAGAGAGAGAGAGAGAGAGAGAGAGAGAGAGAGAGAGAGAGAGAGAGAGAGAGAGAGAGAGAGAGAGAGAGAGAGAGAGAGAGAGAGAGAGAGAGAGAGAGAGAGAGAGAGAGAGAGAGAGAGAGAGAGATTACTTTCAGTTCTCCTACTCAGTTTTCAAAGCCACGGTTCCCTCCATTCCTTACAATGAGGCCGATGTCCATCATAAGAGGTTTTGTTGAGAGAATGGATGAATAGACCAATCAGACTCCACAAAGGAGTCGACACTCTGTGATCATGACTTCACTTGAAAAGAAGCAACTTCATCTGCATTATAATGACCTCATTTCAGTTTGAATAAAGACCTTGTCTGGGTTTGAGAAAAGAAAGAGAGAACTTGAGCTGTTAAGAACCCTTCTCCTCTCTGCTCTTACTGAGGCCCAGCCAGAGAACAACTACCACATCAGTAAGTGAACTCTGAACACATAACCCAGAGAAGATGAATGAATGACACTATGACACTATTTTCCACACAGTTCCCATTTCATTCACACTTGCATGTGTTTTCAGTTAAAAGCTAATCAAAACCCCAGTGAAATGCATGAGATTCTCAGTGTGGTTAAAGAAAAGACACAATCATGGCAACTGACATATTTTGGTCCTATTTACTGAGGGGAAATAGATGGGCAAACACAAAAAATGATTCACAAGAGGAAATAGTATTTCAAAACAGGCCCAATGAAAGCCAATAAAGTCATGAATCATAGAGTCGTAATAGAGGACGACAGGCCAAATGCAGTTAAGGAGACATAAAAAATCAATTCATCTTCAGTGACTGCCATTGTCAATAACCATCTCTGTGCATCAAAGTGAAGCCAACAGCAAATAAAGAGAGATGTACTGCTATTCAAATTGACTCCCTCTCCCTATACACAAACCAATATTGGCCTGCAATTGAACAATGTTTAGCTGCAAGGTTGCAGGGGTATAGTGGTGGAGTGGACTTATCAAATAAACGTAATAAGGAGACTGAGGTCTATATGGCAGCTTCATCTAATCTTCTTTGAGTTTGGAGGCAGTCATTTTCTCCAGTTATGATCATTAACATAGCAGGGATAGGGCTAACACACTTAGACCTTCCAAAAGTAGACATGCTTATTTTACATAATTGTCCGACTGTAGCCTTAATGAGCAGAGCTGAGATGGAGAGTTTGACCTCTGGAAGTTGTTGTGGTGGCTATCTCAGTAGAACCATTACTGTTCAGCGCACACAGTACCGTGCTGAGAGGGCCTGATAACTATCTAAGTGGAACGCGATGACCATTTCCCTATCGAAAGCTGCAGCAGTCACTGTGAAGGGGAGGCTAAATTAGAAATGTTATGATAGGGAAAATTATTACCAGAATCCTTACAGTTACTGTATGTATAAGGTCCACACACCACATCAGTCACTGGGTTCATCAATAAGTGCATCGACGACGTCGTCCCCACAGTGACCGTACGTACATATCCCAACCAGAAGCCATGGATTACAGGCAACATCTGCACTGAGCGAAAGGGTAGAGCTGTCGCTTTCAAGGAGCGGGACTCTAACCCGGACGCTTATAAGAAATCCCGCTATGCCCTCCGACGAACCATCAAACAGGCAAAGCGTCAATACAGGACTAAGATTGAATCGTACTACACCGGCTCTGACGATCATCGGATGTGGCAGGGCTTGCAAACTATTACGGAATGCAAAGGGAAGCACAGCCGCGAGCTGCCCAGTGAGACAAGCCTACCAGACGAGCTAAATTACTTCTATGCTCGCTTCGAGGCAAGCAACACCGAAGCATGCATGAGAGCATCAGCTGTTCCGAACAACTGTGTGATCACTCTCTCCGTCGCCGATGTGAGTAAGACCTTTAAACAGGTCAACATTCACAAGGCCGCAGGGCCAGACGGATTACCAGGACATGTACTCCGAGCATCTGCTGACCAACTGGCATGTGTCTTCACTGACATTTTCAACCTGTCCCTGACTGAGTCTGTAATACCAACATGTTTCAAGCAGACCACCATATTCCCTGTGCCCAGGAACACTAAGGTAACCTGCCTAAATGACTACCGACCCGTAGCACTCACGTCTGTAGCCATGAAGTGCTTTGAAAGGCTGGTCATGGCTCATATCAACTCCATTATCCCAGAAACCCTAGACCCACTCCAATTTGCATACCTCCCCAACAGATCTCTATTGCACTCCACACTTCCCTTTTCCCACCTGGACAAAAGGAACACCTACGAGAGAATGCTATTAATAATAATAATAATATGCCAATTTTTTGGTGTATGGGTGGTCCCGGGGATCGAACCCACTACCTTGCCATTACAAGCGTCATGCTCTACCAGCTGAGCTACAGAGGACCACATTGACTACAACTCAGCATTCAACGCCACAGTGCCCTCAAAGGTCATCACTAAGCTAAAGACCCTAGGACTAAACACCTCCCTCTGCAACTGGATCCTGGACTTCCTGATGGGCCACCCCCAGGTGGTAAGGGTAGGTAACAACACATCTGCCACTCTGATGCTCAACATAGGGGCCCCTCAGGGGTGCGAGCTCAGTCCCTTCCTGTACTCCCTGTTCACCCATGACTGCATGGCCAAGCACGAATCCAACACCGTCATTAAGTTTGCCAATGACACAACAGTGGTAGGTCGGATCACCGACAATGATGAGACAGCCTATAGGGAGGAGGTCAGAGACCTGGCAGTGTGGTGTCAGGATAACAAGCTCTCCCTCAATGTGATCAAGACAAAGGAGATGATTGTGGACTACAGGAAATGGAGGACCGAGCACGCCCCCATTCTCATCGACGGGGCTGTAGTGGAGCAGGTTGAGGGCTTCAAGTTCCCTGGTGTCCACATCACCAACAAACTATCATGGTCCAAACCCACCAAGACAGTCGTGAAGACGGCACGACAAAGCCTATTCCCCCTCAGGAAACTGAAAAGATTTGGCATGGGTCCTCAGATCCTCAAACAGTTCTACAGCTGCAAGGCCCTACAGAGGGTAGTGCGTACGGCCCAGTACATCACTCAGGACAAGCTTCCTGCCATCCAGGACCTCTATACCAGGCGGTGTCAGAGGGTAGTGCGTATGGCACAGTACATCACTCAGGACAAGCTTCCTGCCATCCAGGACCTCTATACCAGGTGGTGTCAGAGGGTAGTGCGTATGGCACAGTACATCACTCAGGACAAGCTTCCTGCCCTCCAGGACCTCTATACCAGGTGGTGTCAGAGGGTAGTGCGTACGGCCCAGTACATCACTCAGGACAAGCTTCCTGCCATCCAGGACCTCTATACCAGGTGGTGTCAGAGGGTAGTGCGTACGGCCCAGTACATCACTCAGGACAAGCTTCCTGCCATCCAGGACCTCTATACCAGGTGGTGTCAGAGGGTAGTGCGTATGGCACAGTACATCACTCAGGACAAGCTTCCTGCCATCCAGGACCTCTATACCAGGTGGTGTCAGAGGGTAGTGCGTATGGCACAGTACATCACTCAGGACAAGCTTCCTGCCATCCAGGACCTCTATACCAGGCGGTGTCAGAGGGTAGTGCGTACGGCCCAGTACATCACTCAGGACAAGCTTCCTGCCATCCAGGACCTCTATACCAGGTGGTGTCAGGGGAAGGCCCTAAAAATTGCCTAAGACTCCAGCCACCCTAGTCATAGACTGTTCTTTCTGCTACCCCACGGCAAGTGGTACCCGAGCTCCAAGTCTAGGTCCAGAAGGCTTCTTAACAGCTTCTACCCCCAAGCCATAAGATTCCTGAACAGCTAACCATGGCTACCCAGACTATTTGCATTGTACCCCCCCACCGCCCACTCACTCTTTTTACGCTGCTGCCACCCTCTGTTTATTATCTATGAATAGTCACTTTACTTCTACCCACATGTGCCCCCGCACATTGACTCTGTACCAGTACCCACTGTATATAGCCTCACTACTTTATTTTACTGCTGCTCTTTAATATTTTGTTATTTGTATAATATATATATATAAATATATATATATATATATATATATTTTTTTTTTTACTTAACACTTATTTTTTTCTTGTTGTTTAAAGGCTTGTAAGTAAGCATTTCACTGTAAGGTGTACACCTGTTGTATTCGGCGCATGTGACAAATACAATTTGATTTGATTTGATACCTTGTGTCCTGACGGGCTCTGACATGGGGCTGGGGTCACTGAGGCCCTGGGTGTTGACTGCCCGCACCATGAACAGGTAGATGGTGTTGGGGCGCAGGCCTTTGACCGTGTACTGCGTGGTCTTCACATGGTCCGCAACCGTCTGCCAACTGTTGCTCACCGACTGGCTGCAATGGGACAATGAAAAGGATATCACAAACGTGCTACCTCACCACAATAATTAATAAGCAATACAAAAGTCAAAAAGAGGAAATCATTCAGGTTCTTCATAACTAACCTGAAGGCTTCGATGACAAAAGAGGAGATGGGCGTGGCCCCAGCCAGGCCGGGTTGCCAGGACAACGAGACGCTGTTCTTGGTGACGTCAGTGACATGGGGTTTGGAGGGAGGGCCAGGGAGCTCGTTGTCATCACGGTTCTTAATGACCATCACTCCAGCTTGGTCTGCAGGAGAAAGAGACCAGGAACTATTGTTAAATGGGAGGATGAAGAGGAATGGATAAAGAACTATTCCCAGGATGGAATATCTGTGGTCTAATTAGCATGTATCTGTGTTTACTACAAAACTAGGTGAAGACATGTTCACTGTGCCATACCTTTGACCTCTAGTAAGGCGCTCCATGATGTCTCGCCACTGGAGCTGGCAGCCACACAGGTGTAGATCCCAGAGTCAGAGAGCTAGGGTAGAATGGATAAACTCAGAACATCAAACACCTGACCACAGAACAACCCATTTAGAAACATTACATCAGGTGGTTCTTAAAAATGACTAGATATTAGTATTGATCTCCACAGCTGCTTAATCAGATGATTATTCATGGGTCTAGTGGTTGTTCTAAATGCACATGAGGGGTTTATCCCTGGGATCACATCAGTGTGTCATTGTGAGTGGCTCAAAGTGCTGACGCTAATTTCCTAATGAATTCCATTTTCTCCTAACCCCCCTCCACCACTTTACCCCCCACCCCCCACCCCCTATCCCCCCTGTCCCCCCACCACCCCGCCAACCGCAACAAAGGCAGGCTAATTCATTTAGGGTGGGCCGTTGAAGCCCCCTGGACCGATGACAGCTGGCTTGTCTCTCCATCCCTCTCTCTCTAGAATGTTAGTTGTTTGTTGGTTTTTGTCTCTGCGACTTCCCTCCATTTATTAAATAAAATGTCAGTGGTCGGCAACTTTGTGAAGCGTAATGGTTATTCCACAGAGGCCTCGGAGTGGGGAAAGGAGGATGTGAGGATTTTTAATTCAATCTACCCTAAATGTGCATGTGTGTGTGTGTGTGTGTGTGTGTGTGTGTGTGTGTGTGTGTCTGTTGTTTAACTGTTCACCCCTCCTCTACTCTGCAGCTGGAAGCCGTCCAGCCCTCTACAGCGGAGTCTTGTAAGAGCCATCGTGTCACTAACTGATAGTATCAAACAATTTATTAAAATCAATACTGCCCATTCATCTCTTTAAAGCAATATGACTCCTCACATCATGCTCATGCATGCCTAAGCATGTGACACACACAGAGGGGAGAGAGAGGAGACAGAGTCCCAGACAGAGATCCATTAAGGGGAATGGATGGAAACAGGGAGATAGAGAACCAGGGGCTGCAGACAAGGTTACCACAATAGTACGTAGCATATTTACAGCCCACATCATATAAACACCATTACTAGTGTATGTGTAGTTCTCTTTATGACTGGACCAGGCTGTGGTTCCAGTGGTTCTCACCCTGAGGCTCCTGATCTGGAGGCTTCCCAGCTCCTGCAGGGACATGCGGGGGTCCTTCCCCAGCAGACTGACCCCATCCTTCAGCCAGCTGATGGAGGGGATAGGGTCTCCTGACGCCTGGCACTTCAGCAGGGCCACGCTATCCACCCCCAGCGTCTGATTGGACGGGCCCTGACGGATTATGGGCGGCGGCCTGTCTGTCAGCACTGGGATAGGATGAGAGACAGAGCGAGAATTTGTCAGAAGAGCCACACAATGCATTACACTAGTAAAAGGGGTATGATATAGATGGAACCTTCAATATACAGATGTAGGATCTTAATTTGAGCCAGTTTGCTACAGCAGGAAAAATATTCTGCAGCAACAGATAATGTGAATTATTATGTGGATTATAAAATGTTTGTAGGGGTTTTTCCACAAGCAAAAATAAAGTCTGACATTTCAAAGTGGAAATTACAAATTCCGAATCCTTTTTAAACCTCAAAAACACTACAAGTTAAACATGTCTTGCACAGGAAAGTTATCCTCAACAGGGTGATCAAATTAAGATCCTACATCTGCAAGCCTTTTAATGGATTTATCATAAAGTGAAAGGATGTGGTAACGGTATCATAAAGCTGGTCTTTCTCAGCAGGTCTTGTAATTCCACCACAGGACAATGACGACGCCCTGACTGTGCTTCCAGGAAGCGGAGAAAGAATTGCTGAGTATTGTTTTCCAGACTGTCTATTGATGTGGCTGGAGGTGGGAGGGGGTTTCCAGTTACAGGCTAAATACCCTTAAATTGTACACCCTACCCAGGAGTCTGTGGTGGCATACAGTGGCAAGGGCACTGCCTGTTGACTCAGGGAGGTTCAGATAAATAATCCATCATGTTTAGTGGGGAACACTATCAGAGGTCCCACTAACACCCAGAACTGAAACAAACATTTCCCTCCCCAGAGAGTAGTACCCCACGGAAATTATCGAAATGAGTCAGAATTGCAATAATGTAACAAAAAAACTGTGAGGAAAATAAAATAAAATCATTTTTTTGCTTTGTTTATATCAATGCTAATGTTCAATGCTGTTTGGATGAAAATATGCACTTTTAATGTGTTGGAGAATGCCTGTGGGTTGTACTGTGAAATATTGTAAATGTCAGAGGTGCTGTATCTGTGAGTTACTGTTACAGTGCCCTGGCAGTTTCTATTTAAGCTGTGTTGAATAATGTGGAGTCCCCTGGCATCACACAGCACACATTAACTAACAGGTAGGGATTCATGATGTCAGACCTGCAGGGGCTAATTAGACAGTCAACCTCGCTAACCTTTCAACATATCATCACACCCTCTCTCTCTCTTCCTCTTTCTCTCTCTCTTTACTATCTCTTTCTTTCTCTTTCTCTCCTGCAGGGAAGTCAGAAGGAGGGACGGAAGAAACATACTTGCCTTGGTATGAGAGAACCATGGCATGATTATCTTTAGCTGAGAGAACCATGATTATCTTTAGCTGAGAGAACCATGATTATCTTTAGCTGAGAGAACCATGATTATCTTTAGCTGGCAGAACCATGACATGATTATCTTTAGCTGGCAGAACCATGATTATCTTTAGCAGTGAGAACCATGGCATGATTATATTTAGCTGGCAGAACCATTATTATCTTTAGCAGTGAGAACCATGGCATGATTATATTTAGCTGGCAGAACCATGATTATCTTTAGCAGTGAGAACCATGGCATGATTATATTTAGCTGGCAGAACCATGATTATTTTTAGCAGTGAGAACCATGACATGATTATATTTAGCTGAGAGAACCATGATTATCTTTAACTGAAAGAACCATGGCATGATTATCTTTAGCTGAGAAAACCATGGCATGATTATCTTTAGCTGAGAAAACCATGACATGATAATCTTTAACTGAGATAACCATGGCATGATTATATTTAACTGAGAGAACCATGGCATGATAATCTTTAACTGAGAGAACCATGGCATGATTATCTTTAACTGAGAGAACTATGGCATGATTATCTTTAACTGAGAGAACCATGGCATGATTATCTTTAGCTGAGAGAACCATGATTATCTTTAGCTGACAGAACCATGGCATGATTATCTTTAGCTGAGAGAACCATGGTATGAAGGTGAATCTACACCATATGGTCCCTGCTGAATTAATAATTTAATCTATTTCAGTGATAATATTCCAACCTCATCCACCACGCTGGAATGCTTTTATCAGAAAAGCTGGTGGTTAAATACATCAACCAGGTTTACCGTGAGCCTAACCCACACCCAGAGAGCATTAAAAACAGCCCTATCTGTCCATCTGAGGCCCTGTGTAGCTCAGTTGGTAGAGCATGGCGCTTGCAACGCCAGGGTTGTGGGTTCGTTTCCCACGGGGGGCCAGTAAAAAAAAATGTATGCACCCACTAACTGTAAGTCGCTCTGGATAAGAGCGTCTGCTAAATGACTAAAATGTAAATGTAAGGCCTCGCTGTTAGTTCTACCTTCCCCATTAACTCACTGAGGGAGTTATCTGCTTGTCACTGTTATCACTTGGCATGATTCTAATGGCCATATTTGGCTCAGATGGAGCCCTATGTATGCCAAGATCTTAGACTTAGACACTGAAACACACCTGGAAGGGTTCTGTTATATGTCTTAATGATCCCCTCTGCTCTGAGTAATGACTCCATTGCATTACATGTTAAGATATGACAGAAAATATGATAAAACCCTGGGTGAGTTTGGCTTGTCTGGTCCAGCAGGGAGGGAATGACGAGGATGGTGGATGGATCGCGTAATGAAGTGATGGAGGCTGGGGAGGAGAGGAGGAGAGGAGGGGGGCGGGGGGGCCTTGACTTTTTGCATCAGGAATTTATCATTACCGATCTCCTTGAACCCAGCGAGCTCTGCTGGCCCCGCAGGACACTGAATCACCTGCTCCCAGCAGCAGGGTGTGACCATGACCTCGCCCCAGCCAGCCAGCCAGACAGCACTCCTCCTCCTCTCCTCCTCCTCTTCTCCTATCCTCCCTCGTCTCTGCCTAACACCCATCACCCTCACACGTTCCACATCTTACACAGTCCAGCCATACACTCCCTTACCTCCTTACACCTACACACAGGCATAGACAGACAGACACATTCACTACAATTTCAGCACCACACACCCTTAGAATAGAGGATGTGTGCATGCAGACTCAAGGACGAGTGTTTAAGTGTTCATACACAGTAAATCTGGAACATGAGATGAGTCATGTGTCTTAAGGTTATGACGTCTAAAACCCTTGGCGTTTTTAGGGACATAAAAAAGCAGTTATACCAGGAAACATGGTAATTTTGAATTCAAATCTCCTTCTCTTACAAAATTTCCCCAGGCTGATCCATCACAAAGCATCTGATTGGCTGTCTATCTGTCTTCCCATCTCGACAGCAGAACAGATTAGAGGCAGTGGGACTGAGCAGGCCCTCATAAGTCATCCTGCAGACATGCTAACTGTTGTCATTCAATCACTCACTCACTCACTCACTCACTCTCACTCACTCACTCACTCACTCACTCACTCACTCACTCACTCACTCACTCACTCACTCACTCACTCACTCACTCACTCACTCACTCACTCACTCACTCACTCACTCTCTCACTCACTCACTCACTCACTCACTCAGTCCTTGACTCACTGCTTCGCTCAGACAGAAGCTGATGACCATTATACTGAGAGACTCAAGGGCAATGCTGTATTCCCTCTCCAGCTAAACTTTAACAAGTATTTCATTAAATTCTGTTGTGACCCCAAAAAATAAAACATGAAATATTGCAAAAGCAAGGTCATGGGCAAGTATAATTTGTAGATATTGCTCAGACAAAATACCTGCACATGGTAAAATGCTGTTTGTTTTACGCTACATTTTCACCAGTACTTTTGGGGATGGGGACGCTCAAGGCCAAAATCCACATTAGAGAGTCAACCGGGCAAGGCATGTGCTCTGATTAATTCACTACACATTAAATAATCTTTCCTCACTGCTAAATCATGTGTGTGTTATCTAGTTGGAGTACAGTGAAGGCTGTGTGTCAGATTGTGTATGTCTGTGTGTATTATGTGTCTGTACGAGTTTGTGTGTGTCTGCATTTATGTCTCTGTGTGTGTGTGTGTGTGTGTGTGTGTGTGTGCGTGGTGTGTGTGTGTGTGTGTGTGTGTGTGTGTGTGGTGTGTGTGCTGACAGCATAGCAGAGTGTGTATGCGTGCTGCATTACAGCGTGGCGCTGTAGCGTGTTGGCATCGGGGTGGGTATTCGGCAGGCCTCACCATCTGTGACCTCCAGTTGGGCCTTGGCGAGGATGCTGCCAGCCACGGTCAGGGCTTGGCAGATGTAGTAGCCTGCGTCTGCCCGCTGCACGGCCGAGATGGTCAGGTCTCCACTGGAGGACACACAGAAGCGACTGTTGGGCTGCTGGGGCTGGTTGGGAAACAGCAGGTTCTGCAGGAAGAGAGGAAGCAGACCAATTAGTAGAGGGACATGGACCCATTACAGCCAGGAACACATCCAACTGACACACACATTCACATAGCTTCATCACTCTGGTCTGGACACACACACACACGGACAGTTAAAATATCCATTCCATTCATCACCAGGTTAATGAATTACACACAACTGTCACATCTGATGGCGTGGTTACACATAATGGCCAGCATGTATTCCCCCAGACAGCCATGCCAGAGGCTCCAGAGAGCTGGGAGGGAATCCAGTCTGAGCCTCTCTCTCTACTCCTGGTCTGGCTTTGATAGCTTGTTTCATTTGATAGCTTTGCTTCTCATAATTGGTCTGGGGCTGCTTTGTTTACACACAGTCTCCCCCGGTCCCCCCCTCAGTCCCAGGCCCACAGCCCCATCCCCAGCCCACAGCCCACCCCATGGAGTTTCCGGCTCTATTGAATGTGTCCATAGCAGAGCCAGAGGAAGGGAGGGCGGCAGGTCTGATTCATTGAAAATGTCAGATTTGCTGGTGGTTTACTAAATCCAAGATATTTAGTGCTGAACAGTAGCGCTATAATGTCCTGCAGGAGGACTGTTGACATTGGCTGAGACCTCACCTCTACCTCTCTATGGTATCCTTCAGCTACCTCACCTCAACCTCTCTATGGTATCCTTCAGCTACCTCCCCTCTACCTCCTTCAGCTACCTCACCTCTACCTCTTTATAGTATCGTTCAGCTACCTCACCTCAACCCCTCTATGGTATACTTCAGCTACCTCCCCTCTACCTCCTTCAGCAACCTCACCTCTACCTCTCTATAGTATCCTTCAGCTACCTCACCTCTTCCTCTCTATGGTATCCTTCAGCTACTGCACCTCTACCTCTCTATAGTATCCTTCAGCTACCTCACCTCTACCTCCTTCAGCTACCTCACCTGTACCTCTTTCAGCTACCTCACCTCTACATCTCTATAGTATCCCTCAGCTACATCACCTCTATCTCTCTATGGTATCCTTCAGCTACCTCACCTCTACCTCTCTATAGTATCCTTGAGCTACATAACCTCTACCTCCTTTAGCTACCTCACCTCTACCTCTCTATGGTATCCTTCAGCTACCTCACCTCTACCTCTCTATGGTATCATTCAGCTACCTCACCTCTACCTCTCTATAGTATCCTTCAGCTACCTCACCTCTACCTCCTTCAGCTACATCACCTCTACCTCCTTCAGCTACCTCACCTCTACCTGTCTATGGTATCCTTCAGTTACCTCACCTCTACATCTCTATGGTATCCTTCAGCTACCTCACCTCTACCTCCTTCAGCTACCTCACCTCTCCCTCTCTATAGTATCATTCAGCTACCTCACCTCTACCTCTCTATAGTATCCCTCAGCTACATCACCTCTATCTCTCTATGGTATCCTTCAGCTACCTCACCTCTACCTCTCTATAGTATCATTGAACTACCTCACCACTACCTCCTTTAGCTACCTCACATCTACCTCCTTCAGCTACCTCACCTCTATCTCTCTATGGTATCCTTCAGCTACCTCACCTCTACCTCCATATAGTATCCTTCAGCTACCTAACCTCTACCTCCTTCAGCTACCTCACCTCTACCTCCTTCAGCTACCTCACCTCTACCTCTCTATGGTATCCTTCAGCTACCTCACCTCTACCTCTATATAGTATCCTTCAGCTACCTCACCTCTACCTCTCTATAGTATCCTTCAGCTACCTCACCTCTACCTCCTTCAGCTACCTCACCTCTACCTCCTTCAGCTACCTCACCTCTACCTCTCTATGGTATCCTTCAGCTACTGCACCTCTACCTCTCTATAGTATCCTTCAGCTACCTCACCTCTACCTCCTTCAGCTACCTCACCTGTACCTCTTTCAGCTACCTCACCTCTACATCTATATAGTATCCCTCAGCTACATCACCTCTATCTCTCTATGGTATCCTTCAGCTACCTCACCTCTACCTCTCTATAGTATCATTCAGCTACCTCACCTCTACCTCTCTATGGTATCATTCAGCTACCTCACCTCTACCTCTCTATAGTATCCTTCAGCTACCTCACCTCTACCTCCTTCAGCTACATCACCTCTACCTCCTTCAGCTACCTCACCTCTACCTCTCTATGGTATCCTTCAGTTACCTCACCTCTACATCTCTATGGTATCCTTCAGCTACCACCCCTCTACCTCCTTCAGCTACCTCACCTCTACCTCTCTATAGTATCCTTCAGCTACCTCACCTCTACCTCTCTATAGTATCCTTCAGCTACCGCCCCTCTACCTCCTTCAGCTACCTCACCTCTCCCTCTCTATATTATCCTTTAGCTACGTTTCCCATGCCAATAAAGCCCTTAAATTGAATTGAATTGAATTGAAAGAGAGAGAGAGAGAGAGAGAGAGAGAGAGAGAGAGAGAGAGAGAGAGAGAGAGAGAGAGAGAGAGAGAGAGAGAGAGAGAGAGAGAGAGAGAGAGAGAGAGAGAGAGAGAGAGAGAGAGAGAGAGAGAGAGAGAGAGAGAGAGAGAGAGAGAGAGGGAGACATAGAGAGAGAGAGGGCGATGCGGATAGAAAAGGTAAGAAGCATCAATAAACCAAGAGGCAGAGAGAGGGAACATAGTGTTTTTACTTGGCTATTGTGAAATCAATGTAAATGACTTGGGGCACAGTCACAGTACATGGGGGTCTATTTACTGAGAGGATACTGGTGTAAATGAATGCTGATCTGTGTATGTACATGCTCAGTACGCCCTGTTGCAGTGAGTCAGATAGGATTCATCACTTACCTTTGATGTGAGAATGGGCTGAGAATAGGCTTGTTCAGTGCCTGTGTGTTCAGTATCAGTGTGTGTGTGTTGCATGCAAATGTGCATTTCACTCCTTCCCAATCAATCTCTAAGTGGCACTTTGCTGTAATTGTATGGCCCCAGACTCAGTGTGTGTGTGAGTGTGTGTGTGTGTGTGTGTGTGTGTGTGTGTGTGACTCCCAGCCAGAGCTGAATCATATCTCTGGCTCATCTACAGGTCCTGGCTGGCTCCTAATTACTGCTGTTGTTGTTGTGTGGACTGGGAGGACCTACAGGTATGTGAATGGGCTATCCGCTCTGCTCTGTGTGAGGGATAGGATCACTGTTATCAGCACAGTGTCATGGGAACTGATTAGCTCCTCACCGGCCACACAAATGTGTATCTGGTGTGTTGTGTGTGTGCCAGAGATACTGATGGGAGGGAGATAGCATAGTTTGCTCTATGTGTGTGTGTGTGTGTACGCACGTGTGTGTGTAGAACTGGGGAGCTGAGTGTCACACAGACTAACATCCTAGACACAGCAGGGTCCTCCCCACACAGCCAAGGGCATGGTTACTATCCAATCTAAGTAGTGTGTATGCTGACAACACTAGACAGTACAGTTACACAGTAATAACTGCTACTCATAAATAATGATTGGTGGACACACAATGGATGTAAAAACACTGAACATTCTAGTAAATACAGAGATATGAAGACTGGACCAAGCTGTTTTACAGGCCCTTACAGTATAGGACCAGTAGTTGAAGACTGGACCAAGCTGTTTTACAGTTCTTTATAGTATAGGACCAGTAGTTGAAGACTGGACCAAGCTGTGTTA